>NW_011350430.1:0-4076 GCF_000735185.1 Notothenia coriiceps
CTAGCAAGCGCTCCGAGACCACCTATTTTAGCGGACCAGAGTCCGGTTGTTTAGTTCACATAAGAGGTCTCGGACTGTGTTCACACCGACCCAAACGAACTGCAACAAACGGCTAAACGCACCAGGGTTCAATTCAAGCGGACTATACAGGCTATACAAACAAACACTATAAATACAAGGCTGGTGTGAATGCGACCAACCTTATATTTATAGTGTTTGTTTATGGAAGATAATCACTGACTTTTCACGGATTATTACGGTATAATTGATCAGTAAAAATTATGTTTCGCAGCTTGCTGACCTCCCTCAGCGCGAGCCCTTTGAGCCTCTCAGTCCAGATTCCTCCACGGTCCAGTCCCTGGTCCCAGTAACACCAGTACCACCAGTATTGGACCTCCACCTGGCTCCAGTGAGTGATCAGAGACCCCTGATGGTCAGCCAGTCAGCTGCTGGACAGAGAAACACACATTCAACTGATCTGAGGATAAGGTTGGTGTTTTTTTAACGGAAGAAATGTGGTGGTCTTTAATCCAGGCTTCAAGAATTAAAACTCAATTTATTTTTTGCATTTTTATATTCCTTGTTAAACGTTTATTTTGTATGTGTTTTATGTTAAAATAGCTTACAAATGTATGTATAACCCTACTACTAAACACAGCCAATTAACTCACAATAAAGCAACACTTTTCATCCAATTTCAACAGAAAATATTCTCTTTTAAATGCCATTGTTTTAAAGGTCTCCTATCATGCAAAATGCACTTTTTGATGTCTTTTATACATCAAGATGTGTCCCCGGTGTGTCGGGGAACTCACGCAGCGTCAGAAAATAAAACCCTCTCTCTTTTCCTCCGTACCCAAATCTCTAAAAACGGGGAACAACGGAGCTGATCCAGATTTGCGTCCGATATGACGTAATATCTGAAATGTGGACCCAGAAACGTTGCTATCAGAAACAATGCCCGACTCTTTTGGACCTAATATGGTCGGCGTTTACATTAGCATCGCTAACACTCAGAGCTAACCTGTACTGGAGAGCATGTTTGTGAAGAAGCAGGAAATAAAAAGGAACTCACCTTGTGGTATAACCATATAATAGCTCTCATGAGAGATCTGTTTATACCAGAATCAGCACTTTTGAAACAGGAAGTGAAATCGAGGGATATGAGGCATGGCTAGAATGGGTGATCTGTTTGGTATTTTTATATATTTGAGACCTATGCTATTGCCTAGAAATAGCCTGATAGGTGACCTTTAAAGTCAGGTTTTTAATCAGCCCGCAAAATACCAGTATGTGTTGGAGTCGACTGCTACTGATAATTTAAAAGCTAAGAGCCCTTTCCCCTCCTGTTCATGTTAGGATTCAGCAGCTCTTTCTGAAAGGAAATAGGATTAAGACCTCAGAACAAATACATAAAAACAACATTCAAACGGTCATAGATATTAAAGAATATAACACAGTTCAGCTGATTGTCCTTAGGAAGAATGAATGTCTTTATCTTTGTATTTTTGTGTGTGTAAAAGAAGCTTTCTGATTTTAATACACAGGATCAAAGATGGAGAACTTCACCCCAAGATCAGCAACTCTGTCCTAATGGAGTGCAGGCAGAATGGTACAATATGAAGTTAATTATATGGAGATAATCAGATATAACAAGTGCACAATTACTCATTCATTCATATAACTGTTGCATTTAGTGAATAACTGCTATGGTTAAAATATATCTTGCAGCTGCTTCCAAATAATGGGTGAAAAAACTGAATTTTGCAAATGAAACTGATCACGGATCTGTCTGTGCTCAGGTGTGTCTACAGGTGAGGATGAGAGCAGCAGCCAGCAGCTCATCAGCAGTAATGAGACAGACTGTGGTGACGCCGTTAAAAGGTACCACTTCACTTACAGCAGTTTATACATTGTGGGAAAAAGGAAATTAATTTAACTACTATGTCTTGTTGTGAAAAAGCTCCATTAGAAGCATCCTAAATAAAATAGAAACTTGGGTGCTTTTATTTTGAAAAAGGCCCATTTGAAGCATCCTGTTGAAATAAAATAGAAATTTGGATGCTTTTATTTTGAAAAAGGCCCATTTGAAGCATCCTGTTGAAATAAAATAAAAATGTGGGTGCTTTTATTTTGAAAAGAAAATGGGGTTGCTTTTATTGTGAAAGGCCCATTTGAGGCCCCCTGTTAACGTAAAATGGAAATTATGGGCCATTTTGAAATGAAAGCCTCACCATGCATACACGCTAGGGATGTTAAGATTCACCGATTCGTATCGTATTTTTTATTGTTCATATAGAAACCACTGCTTTCTGCTCACTGGTGAGTTAGCCTATGGATGAGTGTTAAGCACATCAGGCTGGCAGCTGTATGTTGCACTATGGTAGTTGTTATTTGCACATTGTTAATCATGGGCAATGCATCCTTAAATTGTTTAACTGTGAGGTGTTATACAATTGTACTGTGGAGAGTTTTTTAAGGTAAAAAAGAAACAGCCTGATGGGATGCACTAGCAGAGAGAACCAAATATGTAAAGCACTTTTTAGTTAATGTATGATTTGCTGCATATAAGGAATAGAACAAAATCCTCTGTCGTACCATATTGGAGTATCATTATTTTGCATTGTGTCGCATCGTATCGCCCCGTATCGCATAATGTTGAATCAAATCGTATCGAACTGTATCGCAAAAGGGGTGAATCGTATCATATCGCCTGGTGTTTCAAATGTATCGTATCGTTGGCAACGTATCGAGATGCGCATCGCATCGGCCTCAGTGATGGAGATGCACATCCCTAATACACGCCCAATAAAACTGATTACAATACAACATTTTAACTTTAAATCTTCAGTGGATGATCTGGACTTCACGATTAGAGCTACAGATGGCAGCGTGCGTTGCTTCAACTGAGACGCTTCCCATTCACTTTGAGTGGGGTGACGTCACGCTTTGCCGAACTGCATTGTGGTTCCGTCGCTTTGCCTCCGTTGCTCGCGCTGAAAGTTGAGAAAAGTTCAACTTTTCAAGCGTCGACGGAAGCGCCAGCCAATCAAATCATATGCCAGTACAAGCTCTTGCCAATCAAACCGCGTGGTTGTGTGTCCGGGGCGGGAGATTAATGTGATTGGTTGTTGCCGTGTGGGCGTACCGTTAGTGTCTCTAAACTACATTTGAATAACAACATCAAACTCTTAATGCTTTTATTTTGTTCCCTCTGGTTGTTTCAGTTTCCACCCTCTGGTCCGCTGGTACCAGACGTCCGACTCATTGATCGTGACGATCAAACTGAAGGAGCCGCAGAGCCAGAGCTGCCACTTCTTCCAGGACAGAGTCGTGTACAGGTGTGTGTGAGCAGCAGAATTCACAAAACACTCATAAATACTTAAAATACTTTTTAGGAGTAAAAACACATTATATAATGGCACTGCTGAACAAAAATTATAAGAAAGAAGTGAAATTTGAAGAAAAAAAATGTAATTCAGAGAATAAAGACATTATATTAATTTTAAAAAAAAGGAATATTCTGAAATAAGTGAAATTCTGAGAAAAAAATACACATTTTTGAAAAAAAGTCTTATTCTGAGAAAAAGTTCTCAAATTGTGAAAAAAATATGAAATTTGAAGGAAAAAAATATAAAATAAATGTGAAAATTGGGAAAGCCAAATGTTGAATGAAAGAAAAAAAGGCAATTTCTGAAAAATAAGTTAAATTCTCAGAAAACTCACAAGCATAAGTTACACTTTTAGAAGAAATATGGGAAAGTGACTAAAAGTAACATTTTGGATGAAAAAATATAATTCTGAGACAAACGTGTAATTTGAAAACATTTTCTCAATTCGTGAAAAATGATAGTTGTCCATTAAAGTTCAGGTTTACAGTTGAATCATTAGTAGGGGTTCAATGATTGCAAATTACTTAGTTGGTGCCCAAACTGATACTGATTGGAATAATGGCTCTTCCTGTGTTTTCATGGAGAGAAGTGAAGTTTCTGCCAGTGAGTCAAACGCCTCTGTGTTCAGCACAGTAGAGAAAAAGTGATATTTCCTCATTCAGTTTGACTCCGATGTTTTTCAGT
>NW_011350431.1:0-242 GCF_000735185.1 Notothenia coriiceps
ATCCAGAAGGTTGTTCTGATGGAGATAACAGGAGAGTTGTTTAAAGACAGCGTGTTCAAGTGTTTTAGACAGGAACGGGAGGAGAGAGACAGGCCTGTAGTTTATAACATCAGACGGGTTGAGAGTGGGTTTCTTTAGGAGAGGGTTTACTCTTGCCTCCTTGCGACTGTTTGGAAAGTGACCAGAAGTTAGAGAAGTGTTGATGAAATGGGTGAGAAACGGTAGAATATCAGGAGCGATAG
>NW_011350431.1:258-3513 GCF_000735185.1 Notothenia coriiceps
TATTATGAGATTAAGCATCTCTGGTGCCTTTGGCAACATGAGGTCTATAAGGTACATTCTCTCTAAACTACCAATTGTGAAAACAACATACTGTATCAGATGTTCTTTTTCTTTATGATTTTTAAAATCACTCCCCTTAATCACATACTTGAGTTTATAAATGCCATATAGTTATTTCCATTACTGTTTTCTCCTTATCTCTTGTTTTTCCTTATAACGATATGTATTATGAAGGTGTGCCGAGGAAATAAATCTTTGAATAACTTGACCAAATACCTGTTTATGAGACGCCACTGAGATCATAACTTAAGAATAAAGTTTATACTATCAAAACACTCAGAGAGTCCTTTGTCTCACCACGTGTATCTCTCAGTCTGAGAGGACTCTCCTCCAGATTGTTGTGGAACAAACAGCTCTATTTCCGTTAGTGCAGCTAGCTATCCGATGCTACCACCATTCGATCGGCCGCTCGATCGCACCGGTCCCTCCCTAACCCTCTCTCTCTCTTCCCTCTCTATCTTTTCTTTTGATCTTTCTTCTCTTCTCGTCTTCACACACTAATGCGCTATTTCAAAATACACCACAGAGCGCTGAATGCATAAGCACTGTTTATTCTTATTGATTTTTTTTGTATTTTCCATGCAACTCTCTGATTGGTCTGGTGTCTTGTGTCGTTCGCACTTCACTTGAACACGGGATACTTTTACAGTTCCTTCCGTCCTCTCTAGTGTTACTTGATTGAGTCCTTATAGCA
The DNA here is from genome assembly GCF_000735185.1 of Notothenia coriiceps. NCBI lineage: Eukaryota > Metazoa > Chordata > Actinopteri > Perciformes > Nototheniidae > Notothenia > Notothenia coriiceps. Next base: position 1,013 of record NW_011350431.1, read on the forward strand.
CCGGTTAATGTATTATATTATTTGAGGTAATTGTCCGGAAGGCATACAGAAACTTTTGGGGGCATTGAGTCAAAAATATATTTAACCTCATGTGTATGATTGTACATATTACAAGATTATGCACAGCTGTGATGGCTAACCGTCAAATAAAGTAATTTACAGGTAGACTTCCGCACCCATCTCTCTTTCAGCACTCCCCCTTGCTGCTAGGTTAGGACGCAGTGATTGTTGCAGTTGTGCATTCGTCCGTATCGGTACACTCTTCCTTCCCTCCCGTGATACTATACACTGATGGCAAGGCCGTACCTGTGAGTACAACAAAATAGGGAGAATGGCTACCACAATGTTGCTCCAACTTTGTCCTCTGGGCTCTCCGTCTATAGGTTCCTGATATCCACCTTTCTCTTCTCCGGGTGCAAACAGAGGCGGATATGCTATATGGGCCTTTTATCTATCACCTTGTGCCTGGTCCTCAGTTTTTGCCTTTGCTTTTGGATGATACACTTCAATGCAGTTGTCTGATGGTGTTATCACCTCTCTGTTCAGTTTCCATTAATTGTTCCTTTTTCTGTGGTAGACACAGTTACAAGTAGTGAGTGAGTTTAGTGCTACAATGTATAGTGTTGTTTAAGCTTGAACTAAAGCTGCATCTTTTCCCTCCATGGGTGCAGCGGCTGTTTGTTTGTTGGTTGGTGGTTGTTTGTTTGTTATGGGATTGGGCTGATTGCAGAAGCGAGAGTGCATCGTGCTGGTAGGGGTGAATACGTTTAACCATGTCTGGGATTAGGAAGGGCCAGAACCAATTCGCAGCATGACGTCAAGTATCCATTGTTTCTGTGTAAGTGGATTTCTAGCAGTTACCGGTACCAGTGGAATGGGAGCGAGGATGTCTGGAGTGGTGTGGTTGTAGCGTATATTTAGGAAGGTTGAGACGCAAACGAGCTCGCTGCATTCTGGATGAAGCTGCAGAGGTCGGTTATGTCACATGCTAGGTTAGGAACCAGCCCAGGAGGGATTCAGTAAGCACGTGATAGATGACGAGAGCGGACAGAACTGCCGTCACTGTCTGGGTCAGGAGGGACTGTGACCTCGGTGAAGTAAAGGTGAGTCAGAAAAAGAAGAGCGAATATCATCAACCTTTTTTTCAAAGTAGTTAACAAAGTCGCTTGACAGAAGGGAGGAGGGGCGAGGGGCTTTTGGGGCGTCCAAGAGGGTGGAGAAGATAGAAAATACTGCTTTGGGATTGGAATAGGAAGATTGGATCTTATCTTGAAAGAAAGTGCTTTTTGCCTGAGAGATGGAAGCAGAGAAAGAGGAGAGGAGAGCCTGATAGGTTAGGAGGTCGTCATGGTGTTTGGATTTCCACCATTTCCGCTCTGCTGCCCGAAGGATGGTTCTATTAGCACGCAATGCGTCATTTAGCCAGGGAGCAGGAGGGGACTGACGAGCCTGCCGAGATGTGAGAGGACAGAGAGAGTCCAGAGAGGATGAGAGAGTAGAGAGGAGAGTTTCTGCAGCAGAGTTTGGAGGCAGGAGTTGGAACGAGTCAGAGGAAGGGAGGGCTGAGAGCACCGATGAGGCAAAGGTAGAGGGGGAGAGGGAACGAAGGTTGCGGCGGACAGGTGCAGAATTAGAAGAGATTAGGTTGTTATGTTTGGAAAGGGGTAGAGAGAATGAAATGAAGAAGTGATCGGATGTGTGGAGCGGGTTTACAGAGAGGTTAGAAGTAGTGCAGCTCCTTGAGAATATGAGATCAAGGACATTGCCAGCGTTATGAGTTGGTGGGGATGGAGACAGTGAGAAAGCAAAGGCGGTTAACAGAGATATTAGTTCAGCTATCTTCTCTGTCTGGAGGTTGAAGTCTCCGAGAAGTACAGCGGGAGGGCCATTTTCAGGGATGTGTGAGAGGAGATTATCTAATTCCTCCAAGAAGTCCCCCAAGGCGCCTGGTGGACGGTAGAGAACAACAATGGTTAATTGTATAGGATGGGTTACTGTGACGGCATGGAATTCAAAGGTGGAAGGAGTGAAGTTAGGTAGCTTGAAGAGGGAAAAGCTCCACTTGGGAGAGAGCAGGAGACCAGTGCCACCTCCTCTGCCAGTGGGTCTGGGTGTATGGGAGAAGGAATATGCTGTGGAGAGAGCTGCTGGATGTGTTGGATGGAGTGATCCAGGTCTCCGTGAGAGCAAGGAAATCCAGAGACTGCAGGGAAGCGTAGCCAGAGATGAAGTCAGCCTTAGGAACAGCTGACTGGCAGTTCCACAGGCCCCCTGAAACTAGATGTTGGATCTCAGTGGAGCATGTGGGATAGACGAGAGCAGGCCGGTTATATCGATTAGGAGATACACAGGGCCAGTGATAATTGCGAGAAGACACATGCACAGGAATGGAGAAAATACACATGATTATAGCATGAGGGGCTAGAAAACAACAAATAAAACACCAGCAATACTTAGCTCAATCAAAGTAGGATTTGCCTCATCTTTGCCTCCCTCGTGAC
>NW_011350432.1:0-2102 GCF_000735185.1 Notothenia coriiceps
TCAGAGGACCAAACATATTTAGCTTTACCCTTTAGCAGATCGGTGAGTGGCGCAATCACAGCAGAGACATTTCTGTAAAAAACAACGATAAAACCCCACCATCCCCAAAAACCGCATCAGCTCCTTCTTAGTTGTGGGTGGAGCATAGTTATCAACAGCTTGCACCTTTGCGCGCACCGCACACACTTTGCCTTGCCCCACTATACGACCCGAGTAAGTAACTGTGGCCTTTTTACGAACTCACACTTGGCGAGGTTAACTGTCAGATTAGCGTTAGCCAGGCGGTCAAACAATTTTTTCATGCGATCAAGATGCACCCCCCAGTCATCCGAATAGACGACCACGTCGTCCAGATATACCGAGCATCCCTCCAGATCTCCAACAACCTTGTTCATCAGGCGTTGAAACGTTGCTTGCGCATTTCGTAAACCAAAGGGCATCACACAATAAGAGTATAACCCTGTGGGTGTAATAAACGCGGCAATCTCCCGTGCTCTCTTAGACAAAGGAACCTGCCAGTAGCCTTTCAAGAGGTCAAATTTACTGACAAACTTAACCGATCCCACCTGGTCAATACAATCCTCCATGCGGGGAAGCGGGAAATAATCTGATTTTGTGACCTTATTGACCTTACGAAAGTCGGAACAAAATCTTGGAGTATCTTTTGCTTTCGGCACCAGCAGACAGGGTGAGGCCCAGCTAGAACAGGATGGCTCAGCAATCCGGCAGATTTTACTAACTCGTAACACAGATAGTCCCTTCCACTTAAAGACAAATAAGCCTCCTGAGCCCTCCCGGTTAATACACACTGCAATAATAACACGCGAGTGGCCTCAGACCACCCCCTTACAACAGCGAGACGCTCAAACATCGAAAAAAAAATGTCTGGATCCTTTTCATTAAACCTGGGCACCAGCCTCAAATCATTTATTTCATCCACTGACCTCCCAGGGGCCCTGCTTTGGATAACTAGATGGATAATCAGAAAACAGAACATCAGCCGCTACTTTGCCCTCTCTAACCAATACCAGTTTCTCCCTCTGCAACTCCAACTTTGCCTGCTCAGTTTCCTGCCTCAATTTTTCCACAGACACCGCTCTTTCCAGCTCAATGCCCTGTTGCATCTTCTCCACGGCCAACTCCTTTTCCGTCTCCAACTCTATGCGTAATTTGAGCAACTCCTTCTGCTGCTCAAAATTCAACACGGCACTTTGACCCATTATACAGTGCCCTGTGCGCACAGAGACAGGAGCATCCACTACAGTGGCAAACACATGATCTTTTAGCAAACAAGCCCTTAAGTTAAGACAATTGAGCGGCCCGACCACGCAAGGAGGCAGAGGAAGAACGTCCAAAAATACAACCCGGTGTGGGAATTTATTATCTCATACACATAATATGACACAGCGTCAATCTGCTGCTCCTGTGCGCACAGCCACCACACTACCACAATACCAGCCTCCCAATAGACAGGGAAACAGAGCCTAAATACACACCCACTAATCAACAATTAGACACAGGTGAGGGGAGAGCAATTAGACAAAGGTGGGGGGGGGGAGACAACACAGGGCACCAGGTGCACACAATCAACCGTAACAGACATGGGGAAAGGGGAACACTTTAACATAAAACCAACCAAACAAAGACAGACAAACTAAAACACAGACAGATGCACACACTACATACATTTCGCCACCAACAAAACTATACAACTCGTAACGGAGGCCGAGATCTATGGCCCCAGAGATCACCTCTGTTACATTTCCTCACCCCTCTCCCCTGGAAGCACAGTGTCTTGGAAATCTTGGCTTCCCTACAAGGTTTCTGCTTCCCCTTGTGCAGCATGGTTTCCTCAGGGGGGGGCGTGAAGTCAGAAAGAAGCTTCCCTTTCTTTCTCTTCGGGATCTGATTCTTCCTCTCCATGTGCTCCTGCTGGTTCTGCTGTCTGACGCGCTCTCTCTCCTGGCAGATCTTCTCGGCCATTTTCACCCGCTCCTCCTCGGCCAGAAGAGCATCCTCCTTGTCTTTAGTTTCCTTCTCCTCTGCCAGTTTCTTCTTAGAGAGCCGGGACTGCGGCCTCTCTAGCTGAGCGGGATCCGCCC
>NW_011350433.1:0-1304 GCF_000735185.1 Notothenia coriiceps
ATTTTGTTTAAGGACTTTATATTTTTTAGGCTGATAACATCATTAAGGTATAATGTCAGAATTTGGACCAATCCACGGACTTAACCTAACGGCTCCACGGATTGGTCCATTTGGGTATGGGCACATCACTGTACCCAGGAAGAAAAAGAAAAATGTCCAACGAGGCGTTCTGGGGCAGCATAGACAGGTCTTCTCTGTGTTAGAGTTTTACTCCCTACAGGGTGTACTTTGAGGGTTTGTGACTCTGTAGACCGTTTACATGCAGACAAACCTTCATAACACACAAGGGGACGGGTAATGACCAGAAAAGCATGACATGGGCTCTTTAAAACCTCAACAGAAGCATTGAGTGTTCATTTGGCTACAGCTCTAAAGTTTTCCAAGCTTCAAGTGAACCCTTAACGAGTTAATAAGTGTTTATTTTGGGAGTGGACTTGAACTTTAAGAAGAAAAAATGGAGCGAGGGGGGAGACAGAGAGTCGATTCATCCTCTTACTCAGCCACAGAGTATTAATAGAGCTTCACAAACACACTCACACACTCAAGTTCCCATGCAGTGCTTTAAATCAGACCAAAATCACCGTGTTTAAAGAGCAGTCACTCGCTGGTTCACTTACACCAGAGGTGGGAAGCAGTGGAGTACAAATACTTCGTTACTGTACTTAAGTACATGTTTCTGGTATCAGTACTTTACTCCACTACTTGTTTTTCTGACGACTTTTTACTTTGACTTCTTACATGTTGAACACAAATACCTGTACTTTCTACTTCTTACATGTTGAACACAAATACCTGTACTTTCTACTTCTTACATTTTGAACCCAAATACCTGTACTTTCTACTTCTTACATGTTGAACTCAAGTACCTGTACTTTCTACTTCTTACATGTTGAACTCAAATACCTGTACTTTCTACTTCTTACATGTTGAACTCAAATACCTGTACTTTCTACTTCTTACATGTTGAACTCAAATACCTGTACTTTCTACTTCTTACATGTTGAACCCAAATACCTGTACTTTCTACTTCTTACAACACTGGTTCCTTTAGTCTGATGTGGTTTGGTGGCGTGATAGAAGAGGGACAATGAACGTTGTCATGTTGCCGTTGTTCAGCATGGAAACATTCATTAGCTAACAATGACATTATTGTTCTATTAATATAAAGGGAGGTCAGGTACTCTTTAAAACAGCTGCTAGTTATGGGTACTTTTTACTGAATACATTCAAAGCCTCTTTACTTTTACTTGAGTAAAGAAGTTTAGTCAGATGTTGAACTCAAGTACCTGTACTTTCTACTTCTT
>NW_011350434.1:0-2667 GCF_000735185.1 Notothenia coriiceps
ATGGGTTAGGTTTAGTCCCTGGAGAGATGGGTTAGTCCCTGGACAGATGGGTTAGGGCTAGTCCCTGGAGAGATGGGTTAGGGCTAGTCCCTGGAGAGATGGGTTAGTCCCTGGACAGATGGGTTAGGGTTAGTCCCTGGAGAGATGGGTTAGTCCCTGTTAGGGTTAGTCCCTGGACAGATGGGTTAGGGCTAGTCCTTGGAGGGTTAGGGTTAGTCCCTGGAGAGATGGGTTAGTCCCTGGAGAGATGGGTTAGGGCTAGTCCCTGGAGAGATGGGTTAGGGCTAGTCCCTGGAGAGATGGGTTAGGGCTAGTCCCTGGAAGGTTGGGTTAGTCCCTGGAGAGATGGGTTAGTCCCTGGACAGATGGGTTAGTCCCTGGAGAGATGGGTTAGGGTTAGTTGCTGGAGAGATGGGTTAGTCCCTGGAGGGATGGGTTAGAGTTAGTCCCTGGAGAGATGGGTTAGTCCCTGGAGAGATGGGTTAGTCCCTGGAGAGATGGGTTAGGGCTAGTCCCTGGAGAGATGGGTTAGTCCCTGGACAGATGGGTTAGGGCTATTCCCTGGAGAGATGGGTTAGTCCCTGGACAGATGGGTTAGGGTTAGTCCCTGGAGAGATGGGTTAGCCCCTGGAGAGATGGGTTAGTCCCTGGACAGATGGGTTAGGGTTAGTCCCTGGAGAGATGGGTTAGTCCCTGGAGAGATGGGTTAGGGCTAGTCCCTGGAGAGATGGGTTAGGGTTAGTCCCTGGAGAGATGGGTTAGTCCCTGGACAGATGGGTTAGGGTTAGTCCCTGGACAGATGGGTTAGTCCCTGGAGAGATGGGTTAGTCCCTGGACAGATGGGTTAGGGTTAGTCCCTGGAGAGATGGGTTAGTCCCTGGAGAGATGGGTTAGGGTTAGTCCCTGGACAGATGGGTTAGGGTTAGTCCCTGGAGAGATGGGTTAGTCCCTGGAGAGATGGGTTAGTCCCTGGACAGATAGGTTAGGGCTAGTCCCTGGAGAGTTCCTGGACAGATGTTTTAGTGACCCTGACATTTTTGATTTGTGAAATCCGCCACAAACTGCGTCTGAATCCTGAGCAGATTAGTGTTGTGTGAACATGCTCAGGGTGGCAGAGAGGAGCAGTTATTAGAGATGAATTAAAGCGAGCGCTGACTGACAGCAGCGTGGAGCTCCCAGCAGGCTCGGCGTGAATGTGATTATCCCGGGATAATGCTGTTTCCTCCCAGAATAGAGCGGGTGGTCTCGGAGGGGAAGGATTAGATTTAATGAGTCTCCGAACAGAGGAGCAGAACACCTACAGAAGCTTCACACAGGAAACAGTGATGGAGGACCTCCTGCTCTCTTTCGTTAAAAACCCCTTTCACCTTTTCTCCATCCGTCTGACTCACTGGGAAAGAGACTCCTTTTCTTTCTGGTCCCTGAGATCCATCCATCACGTCCTCCTTTAGCACGGACTGAAGTGAGTTATGAGGTCAATGCTTTGGATTTAGAGAGTTTTGGGGAACGGTGGATTTAAGGTCCTGGGATCCTCTGCTTTGTATTGTCCGTACACTCTTTATCAACAAGTCAATCAATCAATCAATCAATGTTTATTTATATAGCCCAATATCACAAATGTTACATCTACATCTAACAAGTCTGTCAGTCTAGGCAGCTCTGGGCGACATGTTGATATTGTGCTATCAGACTAGATTATGGATATTGTAAGGGTTTAAATGGTGCAATACATTAATTGGACGTCAGTATCTTTTTTTTAATTAAAACAATTTCCCAATTGGGATCAATGAGTATATCTAATCTAATGTGTGTTTACCGACTTCTCCAATGAATCCAATTACAGCAAATTCTTTAATCAAAAATGTATTTTTCTTTATATTTCCGAGAACGCCCTACATTCCCCAGTATCAATCTGGGAGTATCATTTTTCTGCATATATCCCAGCTCCATCTTTATGAATAAAATCACTTGGAGTACAGGAAGACAAAAGGACTTATTTGTATCTTGTTATAACTTTTTGGTAAATCCTCCAACTTTCCCAAATCCCAGCAGAGACAGCAGAGATCCTCGGCTCGTAAACATCGTGTGAGATTCTGGATACAAACAAAGACACAAAAGCTTTTCCATGTACCGAGCTGTCTCCAGACCGTGAGTTCATTATCGTTATGGTCAGGTTAATTATGTTTAAAGGTTGTTTTCATGAGATAATGAGGTCATTGTCGCTCATCATATTCTAGGGATGATTTTCAGATTAATGCTTGATCTGGTGTAATCTGATTACACTCCCTCGACAGACTCCAACTGGTACTCAAAACTCATCTCCTCTGTCTACTCATACAAAGGTGAATACATTTATTTTCTGGACAGAAAGTCTTGGTTTTATGATCATTTAAAGATTTTAGTCCAATAAAAAGCACAATATTTTCCAGAAAATACATCTGACAATAAGAGAAGTTCTTCGTTGTGGTTATTTATTGACATTGGTCCCTCATCAGTCCGTTGATGGTCTCTGTCACCCAGCACTAACTTTTCCAACAGAATACACTTTTAATATTCTTTCTACTTCTTGTATTATTTTTTTGGTCCAAATCCCACGTTCCCAGAGACAACACAGATCATGTGAGCCGTGTGTACACATCGCAAAAACATCTTGTTAAGATCCATGCA
>NW_011350435.1:0-4990 GCF_000735185.1 Notothenia coriiceps
CACAACATATGTGAATAAGGGTTCAGCATCTTGAAAGACAACCAAATGTTGAGCTTGAACCGATAACCTTCAGATATATAGATCAGAATCCGAGGCCGTTTTTCAATCGCGAGGATGCTTGCTTGGTAGCACATGTCTTCCGAGTCACTTGCTTCAGAAGCGAGGCAAGAATCCTTCCCGGCATTCGGAAAACGAAGAGTGGAACAGGCTAGCAAGTGTGCAGGTGTGCGTCATATATGAGAGGCCCCGCCTTACATTTTCCGCCACAGATTTGGGGAAATTGGTCCGTGCGCAAAGCATTGTGGGGATTTGAAGGACGCGAAGTCTACCCATGTGCAGCCTCGAAATTACCCCCAAACCAAGGACGCGCCTCGGTGGAATTCCAAGTATGCTGGAGATTGGAACAGTCCTTCGGCGGCACTCGATGACGTAGTATCCTTGAAATATTGGCTTGGAAGCCAGTTTCCTCGTGATTGAGAAGCGGCCTCAGACACACAGACAAAACAAACACAGACAGGGGGAAAAAGAAGGAGGAAGTACTGCAGATCCTCACACCCCTTCAGTTTTTCCACATTTTGTTATTTTACAGCCTTATTTCAAAATGGATTACATTCATTTATTTTCTCAACATTCTGCTGCAGACATTTTTCTGTACCCTTCCCCAGATCTGTGCCTTGATACAATCCTGTCTCTGAGGTCTACAGACAATTCCCTGGACCTCATGACTTGGTTTGTGCTCTGATATGCACTGTCAACTGTGGGGCCTCATATAGACAGGTGTGTTCCTTTCCAAGTCATTGTCTAGCAATTTAGTTTACCACAAGTGGACTCCAATCAAGTTACAGAAACATCTCAAGGATGATCAGTGGAAAGGGGATGCACCTGAGCTCAATGTTCAGTGTCATAACAAAGGGTGTGAATACTTACGTACATGTGATATTTCATTGGATTATTTTTAACACTTTTGCAAAAAATTCTTTCAAAACATTTTCACTTGGGAATTGTGTTTGGAGTGTTGAGAATTGTTTTTTTTTTAAAAATCCATTTTGAAATAAGGCTGTAAAATAACAAAATGTCAAAAACGTTAAGGGGTATGAATACTTTCCGGATAGACTGTAGTCATTTGTTCTGGGCATGTCATTTTCGAGCCCGAGACCTGAAAAACAGGCTTGGGGCTTAACAGGTTAAGGAAGCCAATAAAAGCCATGACGTTATTTGTATTATGCTTTACTGTATACAGAGACTTACTGCTACGTGCCGCAGTTGGTGCTTGTGTGTGTATGTTTTTGTCTGTGTGTCTCTCTCTCTCCCTGATTGCCTCCAGGTGCAGCCTCTCCCCCAGGTACTCCCAATCCCCAATCAGGACCTCCTTATAGGACCTGAGGAAGGCTGCAGTGCCCTCTCCTTCTCCTCTGGGCTGCATGTGTGGCGTGGTGTAGTGTCTCTGTGTTAGGCCTAGTTTAACCTGTGTTTTGTTTATTGTTTGGAAATGTCCTCCAGTTTACCTTTTTGTGTATTGTTTAATTTAGTCACTTTCTTTTAGAAGAAAGTTGTTCTTAGTTACTTTAAGATTGCTTTGAAAATTGGCTGGTGAGCCTCTTTTCCTTTTTATTAACCAAAGCATAACTTTGTGGCTTCAGCAGTCAGTTTCCTCTCCTTTGTCTCTCGCCCGGTCATTGTTGTGTTTTGTTACTTCCCTTTGTACCCCTAGCGTAGGAGGGAACGTAACACTTACTAATGGAAATGTCTGTTCTTCATTCCAACATATTGTTGTTAGTGTTCAACCAAGCGCTGTGTTAAACCCAATCTACACTTCCTGCCCACTACCAAAGATCAGACGGACAAAGTTTACGACATGTTTGTAAACATTGTTTTTGCACCAAAAAAAACATCTTTCAAGAGGTAGAGACACTAAACAATAGTACATTACGTGCAATTATATTTCTACCTCCTGAGTCCTGACAATGAAAGGCAACCATTCTAAAAAAAATAATACTCCTAGCAGAAATGTCACCATCCTACCCATCAGCGGGGTACTTTATATTAGTTAACAATGACCACGATATCATTATTTTAATAATCAAATAATGAACAATTGCTTTTCTAAATGCATAGTAGTAGCTAGTTATACTGTATTAGTTATATTTACTTATTTCCATATGATACGGAATAAGCAGCAGATCAGATGGGAGTATTTTGCTTGTTTATCATAGGGACTTTCCACTCTTAAAGGGCCGGTAAAAGAACGCTCCACGGGGTTTGACCGAGTAAACTATAAAGAAGCAGGCTTACAGGAAAGAATTGAGAATATGCCGAGCAGGAAAATGAGGAAGAACTAATTACATTTTAATCTAGTTTGTAAATAATTTACTTTTGCATCAAATGTGTTCATTTTCTTTATGGGGTACATTTTTGTCAAATGCCTCTGGGCCAATGGTTACCATGGTGGCGCCAGTGAAACTGAAAATCAGCTGGCTCTGGCTTTTACCCACCCTGCACTAGTTTGTGGAAATAGGATCCCAGTTTACAAAATATTTTTCAAATGCAAGTCTGTATAAAAACCTGAATCAATCACACTTTGATTTGATAATGTGAAGTAGCTTGGACTACAACAGAGGTTTCAGTTATTTTGTACATTTCATATTGTGTTTTCTTGATATACTCTATTGTTATATATCTGTTCTACTGTTGTTATGTACATATATACAGTGGTTTGTTTATTTTGTTTATTTTCGGTAGTTTTTCAATATAATACATTTCTAATTAGTGTAATGCCTGTTTACATGCTGCTGTGACACAAATAAAGCCTTATTTAGATGAGTAAAATGTATGTTATCTGTGATGCCCCTGTGGGTTCATCTGGAGAGGGTGTGGCTGTGCTGTGAGCGGCCTTGATTGCAGTAACTCAGGGCACCTGGGTCTGGTGCTCTGCAGCTACTTAAAGCCTCTCTGCCCCTCTCTGCTTTCTCCTACAGCCACCCGGTTCTGTTGAGTATGCTGTTAGTTACTCCAGATGCTTTACTTTGTGCACCTCAACACCCTCACACATACATGTCCATGCAACCCTCACCCTGCATTTACACTACTGATACCACTGACGTCCACACCTCATGCACTTAAATTAATTTGGATTACTTGCTTAAATACGCTTATTTTGTTAACCTTTGATATGGTGTGTGTCCTCTTTGTTGTGGCCTTTTGAGCCAGGTCATAACAAATCTAATTGAACCTTTATGATCAGGTTTTCCAGGATTTTGATCTCCTCTCTTCACAGGTTCGCACCTTCACGCAGGTGCTGACGAAGAGGAGCGGCAGAGACTTTGCCAGAACATGGCATGGGCCCTGAAGGGAGCACAGCGCCAGGTGAGTGCTCAGCTCACCATCTTACACTTTACTGCACATAATGTTTCACTCGGTTAGGATTTAGACTTTTAAAATAAAAACGTGGATTTTTTTTTTAATGAATGACCATGTGAAGATTTGTTTTTAAAGTATCCAGTAGTGAAATCAGTTAACTTCACCTTTTTGTAATCGAAGCATTTATATCAGTTACCCAAAAGAAAAGAGAAATTATGTCAGTTGTTCCATGATGAAACGACAGGTTTTTTTTCAATCGTTTATTTGAACCGGGACAGAGCACATTGATGAACATTTTAAACAAAATAATGCTTTCAAATGTAAATTAGCCGGATTTGAGCTTTGAGCTAATTTCCATCCGTAGTCCCGTCACATACAACATTTATGAACATGACATTTATATACATGGCAAAAATAAATACATGATGTGCAGGAAGAGCATTAGCAGCATTCAAACATGTACCACATGGCAGTAGCCTACAATGTAGCAGCTACGACACCAAATGTTCCCTATGCTCTGAACCGTGTGGCTTTTTGTGGGTGTAGGCAGGCACATTTATGTTGCACGATTCCTTACACAAAGCACTTTCAATAGGCGCGTTCACACCGCAGTACTTTTCCCACTTTAGTTCCGATATAGTTCCAAAATGTCGCGTTCACACCAAAAAGAGCCGGAACTAAAGAACCTTTTTACCCCCTTTTCCGTCCCTGCTAGAGAGCAGGGACTTTCGTGGGAGAAAAAGATTCCTATTTCTGATTGGCTGGGCGGATTGCAAACCACGCCTCGTGAAACTCCATAAAAGTTTTGTGAAGCTGCCATTTTATTACCCTTGCATTAGCATTATTAGCATTAGCCCAGCGAACAGACGCAGAGAGAATAATTTATGGCAACACAAAATAAAACATGGGAGCGGTGGAGATGAGGAGGTGTCGGCGTTCTGGCGATTTACTCGGAAGGCTTCAGTAGAAGCTGCTGGGACTCCCAGCAGCTTCTACTGAAGCCAGTCCCCAACTCCGGGGACTTCCGGCGGGGACTTCGGACGGCAGTATACGGCGTGAAGTTGTTTGCGGCCTGCAAGTAAATCCAAACCAGAAGAAGTGATTGATGTCAGCGGCTTCATTTGCCTAATCCTCCCTCAGGGACTTATTCCGGTGTGAACGCGATCTGTACTTAGTTCATGAGAACTAAAGAGTTCTCATGAACTAAATTCTGATTAACCTTTGTGGGAAAAGTACTGCGGTGTGAAAGCGCCTAATGTGTCTAACACACATCGAAACAAACTAAGTCTGTAGATATGCTCCTTTTATTAAATCCTATAGATAGTTCTGATGTAAAATAAATACATTAGAAGGCAGCAAAAAAGGATAGCTTTTAAAGAGTAAGGTGGTGCAGAGTTACTGAACAAATCTTCAATTACTTGCTATTGGAACAATTACCTACTTTATGCTGAGAACCTAAAGAGTCTGGCTGTTAAGATTGTAAAGGTTATATGAGTGATTTTCAAACTGACTTCAGTTTCCCATTGGGCCTTTTTAATCCGGTCAATCCACTTAATAGGGTTGGTGAGGGACACATCATACACGCAATTCACTTGATAAGGCTTTTGGATCATGTAATTACATTTAATATCGT
>NW_011350436.1:0-72315 GCF_000735185.1 Notothenia coriiceps
TTGATATGCCACACCTGTGAGGTGGGATGGATTATCTCGGCAAAGGAGAAGTGCTCACTATCACAGATTTTTTCAGATTTGTGAAAAATATTTGAGAGAAATGGTTATTTTGTGTATATAGAAAATGTTTTAGATCTTTGAGTTCATCTCATGAAAAATGGGAGCAAAAACAAAAGTGATGCATTTATATTTTTGTTCAGTGTATATTATTATTACGATTAATTATAAGATATATTGTCATATTATAAATATATGTTTTTCCCAAAACACAGAAATTAACTCACCTTAAAAGTCATGCGTAGACTGAAACACTGGCACATCCTTATATATAATTATTGGTGCTCTTCCTCCCTATCTAAGGATCTACATAAACCAAAAATGCACAGGATCTTATCGGCTTCGCTCCGGTAAAAAAGGTAAAACATATAAGAAACATTTTAGGCCTCTGCATTGCTAAAACATGTCACAACTGCAACCTAATAAAAGGTTAATAGTATGGATTTTGTTAAAAAAAATAAATCACGAAGAGAATGACAATACGATAACATTAACAATATGTTATTCATATGTGTGTATATTTTAAACTATGTAATGACCTTTTTATGGAAAACTACACTATTGATTTTTATATGCTAGACCTTTTATATACTTTATGATTACTTACAATCATGGCCTTTTTCAAGATGACTTTACTTTGCAATTATCTTTTAGTTCTTTTTAAATACTATACTAGACTTGTATGACTTTATATCGCATCCATTCTATGAACTTGAAAAAAAGATTGTATATTACTTTCTATGGCATACTATTATATTTATTTTTTAATGACAAACTGTACCTGATGTTAGATCCGGTCCAGGACAGAAGGGGGCAGCAGAGGAGCGTTTGTAACTCAGGAATAATTATCTATATACATCCATAGGTTGGCTACAAGTGTGATGCAAACAATTACCATTAGGACAAATTATTTGTGATATGTTTCTTGCATCCCAATTACTTAAATTATGTTTTCTTTTTTGATGTACAATCTAAATAATATAACACATATTCTTATAATAATGAGGACACCAAGTAGATCTTCGGAATAACCTTTGGTCCTCCTCCTTATAATTAATGGGTCCATGTGTGTATGTCTGTATGAGTGACTGTGTGTGTATGTGTGTGTTTGTCGCGCCTCCCTCGAGACGCCGCAGTGACGTCAGCTGCAGTACCTCGTCCCTCCAGCAGCAGCGGGTCTCTCTCTTCATTCAGTCGGCTCTCCGAGTTAGTTAACGGATCTCACGGTTGTTATTATGTACCGCCGGGGCTTCTTTTTCACTTGTTTCTTTCCCTTGCCAGTCAGAAACGGACAAACGGTGTGTGGAAATGTCTCTACTTCTTTTTGTTCTGCTGAATAATCGTCTCAGTTTGGATTTTCTCTTGAAGAAAACAGATTTTATGGGAAGTATTAAACCCACCGGCGCTCTTTTGATTTTAACTTGTGTCGGAATGTAATAAGCTAACTTTTTGTTATATATATAACTCCAATTGTTTACCTAATGGATACCGTTACAAAGATAATATTGGAGTATTTGTTCACCTTTTTGTGATTTGATAAGGGTATTTCTTCGGAGGTGGAAGTGGACTATTCCTTTGGAAAAAAGTAAAGTTTTCATCACCTAGCTTGAGGCAAAGAATGCTATATTCTGGTCATTTTCCCAACAGTTACGGTCATTTTGTGTGGTTTACGTGAATTAAAAACCAGAATGATTTCGGAGGAAAGAAGCAGCCACGTAAATAAACAAGCCCTAAACTTCCCGGTGGGTTTACTCATCCGCTCTCCAAAGAAGCGACTGGCAAAACTGGGGAGGAAACCCAGCAATGGGTCTGTGCAGTAAGTCCTCATTTACCTTTAACAGCCCTGTAATTAGCATGCTGAAGAAGATATAAACACAGCCTGAGGAAACAGTACTGTGATGTTATGCTTTTATTATAAGTACAAATAGCAATACAAAAGGGTAATAAAATAGTATGGTGCATAAAAAGTAATGCATTTAATAGTGAGTAGTGCAAAAGTGTACATATTAAAAATATACTTAAAGTATTCATTATGCAGTATGGCCCCTTTCATAATCTATATTATATTCCTGGACTGAGATTATTAATGTTGCAGTTGTGTAGCTCATTTCAACTACTAATATAAGATTTAACTTTATTATCATCTACTTGATTTAAAACATTTTGTATTATTTATCTGCAAATGTAAAGTATCTAGTACTTAAGGCTGTCTGTAAAATGTAATGGATCTAATTGATATACTGACTAGTTGTTGCAGCTCTTGTCTGGATATAAATGAAGCCACTTCTAGACACACGTATAGGACTTATTACTCCATGTGTTTATTTAAGCCTTGCCACTAAACAGTGTTTGTTGTCTTCTATGTCCCCTGTTAGGTCCAACCAATCGGACACCACCGTCCGCTCCACAGAAAGCGTGTGTGTTCGGCAGCCGGCCAAGAGCAAAATCCGCCGCCACAACAACAACAGGCTTTCATCTGTTTTCAACCAAAGCCCCTGCAGTGGCCGCCGCGGCCAAGGCAGCGGGAGCCTTCAGTCTGCAGACGACCCTGCAGAGCTGTCCAGCCAAATGTCTGTCCCCGGCATCCTGAAGATATTCGGCAGCGACATCTGTCAAGGGACCCACTACAAGAGCGTGCTGGCCACCATACAGTCCAGTGCAAAGGAGCTGGTGAAGGAGGCCTTGGAGAGGTGAGAAGTTTCTCTAAAGTGCAGGGCATATTCTAAATCTGAGATAATGTATAAAATGCAAGAGAAGTTACACACAACAATAGTTGTAGTGAGGATCTGATATCTGGAAGTAGAACTGAAATAAGAACTATAGTTGCACACTGGCTCCATATTAATGTTAAGTTTTTGAACATTTGGTTGCGAAAACAAGCGCTTGACCCAATAAATGGTTTAATGTCCACCACAAAGCTAAGTCTTCCTGTCTAAAATTCAACCTGTTTCTGTTCAGGTACTGCCTGGAGAAAGAAGACCCCAGCGATTACGTGCTTTGCGATGTGATTGGACAGACGGGCGCAGACAACCAGTGGAAGAGGGAGTGTTTCCGGGTGGTGGGAGACAACGAGATGCCCCTGTTGCTGCAGTCGCTTTGGAAACCCAAGGAAGGCTTTTCCAGGCGTTTTGAAATCCAGCTGAGAGCGAGTGTCGAAGAGCAAAGTTTAAAGGAGAGAGACACAGTCACCGCAGGTAAACACTTGGTAGCTGTAGAGTTTATCTCTCGACTTCTGCAGGGACCAGAGATGCCTACTGACCTTAAGAAGCACACATCTCATTATGACTGTACCAAACAGTTGACATTGTTGACATTCAAGTTCTAAATCCCATTTGTTTGCATAAATATCCATTGTGTTTATATATCTAGTATATCTGCACAGTTGCATGTAAAAAATATGCTATACTAATATAATTACAAGACAGTATTTCTAGAATAAGATTCCAGTGGTTACTAGGTCTGCAAAAAACAATTATCTTCTCAATTCATCGTTTTGGTATTATTACTATTACATTTCAGAAATAGGGAAATCAAAGTCTTTAATTGTCTTGTTTTGTCACAAACCTTCAAATATTTAATTTAAATGATATACAATTCTACAGAGAAAATCAGTAAATTTCTGTATTTAAAACAGCATTTTAAGACATTTTCGCATTAACATTTACTTTAAGAAGTATTAAAACATATTTAATTCCACCTATTTATCCATTAGTCTACAAAATAATTTCAGCTGTTGTCTGAATCAATTTATAACATTATTAAGTGTGATGAAGAGACATTACAACAGTTTATCCCAAAACCTCAATAAAAGCTTCAAATGTAAAAGATGTAGTTCATACAGCCCTAATCCCACTATTTCAGGTACAATTCATCACCCTAAGTTCTTTACGCCTGGGTAATCAATCACTCAGTCTGTGTTGTGGTGGCATGGGGAGCCTTTATCCTTGTCTCTTATTGCAGGCTAACAGCCTTCATTATCCAGCTTATCACTGTCTAGAGCAGGGGAGATGGCAGGCATGTAAGAGAGGTCAGGAGGAAACCAAAGCTGCAGTGAGGGATACAGGAGCTCAGTGCGGCCCCGCTCTTATCTTTGTTTTATTGCAAGGGCCCATCAGGACCTTGTGAAACATCCAAGCACGGGCTCTTCCCACCGGAGCTGCCAGAAAGTAGCCACTCACCGCTGTGTTATTCTTCCTATCAAAGCGCACTTCCTGCACACTGGTGCTGAAGCTCTGTTGACTTTGGCACAAGTGGTTGACTCTGCGTTAGACCAATACACTGGCTTTTTAATCAGTGTTTTTCTTGGTTGGACTGCTGTTTTTCTCATTGCAGCTTTGTCAAAACAAGATATGGCTTTAAAACAATTTCTGTTGCATATTTAGCTTGTTCATTTTATAATTTTGAGACACAATTCTGCATTTAAACTACGCTTGGAGTGATAACACTGAATAAAAGCACAGTTATAGCATAGTAGCGGTGGAACTGTTTGAATACACAAACAGTTGCAGCCCTATTATATATTGAAATAAGGTGTTAGTTAGGGAGCTATAGAGGTTCTTGTGAGTGCATTGTGTTAACATTGGGAAAAGCCATAGCTGTTTCCAGTCTTTATACTTAGCAAGCTAGCTGGTGGCAGTCGCTTCATATTCATTGTGCAGATATGTGAGTGCTGTCAAACCTCTCAACTATCGATGTTAAAGAGAATTAGCTTGATTCCCAAACTGTTGAAATGTTCCTTTTAATAAATGTCATTATTGTTGTTTGAATGATTAGGGTTGGGAATTGCGAACAGGTTAAAATAGTTATATTATTAAGGAACCTTTAAGAAATGTATATTTTGATTCAGCTGCCTGACAGCCTTTACTCCCAACACGTATGTTTGCACCACTCAGAACTTGTGATTGGAAAAAATAATGAACAGATCGTTATTGAATTGTATTATTTAGTGTCCTATAAGGTCTTCAATCTGTTGAAATGGGTTTCTGTTCATGTGTTCTGAAATATAGACATTGGTCCTCCACGTCAAATCCGCTTTCGCTCCTTGATCAGGGCAATTTGCCCTTTACCTCTGCAGTCAGTGTGAGTGTTTTAGGCTCTGAGCCAGTGTGTCAGGCTGCTGCTGAACAATGTGGAAAACACCCACTTCCACAGCTGATAAGGGCGTCAGGGCTGCCGGGTGTGAAGCCAGAGCTCGGTGGACATTCCTCGGTGCTTAATGGCTCCAAATGAGCTGAATAGTGTTTGTGTTACGTCAGGCCGACAGAGCGACTGCTGGTATCAGATAGAGGCGGTCACATCTCGCTTTCCCCGCACATTTCCTCTCTTTCCCCCTGGTTATATGTCTATTTCAATTGGTGCCAGAGTTACTATGTTTTATTGACCAGTAAAACTTTTGGCGTTGTAAATGCTTTGCTTATGTATAAGCAACAACAAAACATATTTTGTCCATTTTCTTCTCTTGTTGGGTTTTCCTCCTTAATAATTTGATTGTGCATGGCTTTTGATGGTGATACATGGTTCTATACATTTTTTATTTAAATACTAACAAAATCAATTGTGTCAAATGTATAAAGCTTGTCTTACTTGAGAAAGGATACATATATGATTTTCCTAGTATATTCCCCCAAGTGTCCTACATGCAAAAGCAAGAAAGCAATGAGATATTCTTTCATATTTGAAAAACGTTCAGCAATAAGCACTTTAATTATCTCTAAATGTGGGTTTTTTAAATCGTAACTTTTGAAATGTGGAGAATTAGGGTAACCTATTGACTATCAAAGTTACACAGTATAGTATTGTGTATTTCCTTGACTCTAAGCCATGTCTCCCTGGGCTCTCCAGACATCAACTGTATTGTTATGATCATGCGGCAGTGTGTTTTTCATATTGTAAACAGTAACATGTACAATTTATATTTAACAATCTTTTTTTCTTGGCGATACAGGCATCAATGCTCAGGCCCGTAAGCTGCAGAAGAGCCGCTCCAGAGTGACCTCTCTGTTTGTGGACGGCAGCGGGGAAGATGTGGACGGACTGGGGATCTGGAGGAGTCTCAGCGAGATGGATCTGTCCGCCATGGGGAAGGAGGCCAGCCGGGCCCAGCAGAGTGCGCTCAGAGAGGACCCTGAGGCCGAGGCCGACAAGGAGGTGCTGCGGCTCGGCATGGAGAAGGAGGAGACTGAGAGCAGCGATGACAACACTACCCAGTACTCCATTCACCCACCTTTCGACTTCCCATACTTCCTTCTGCTGCTGGGCTACAGCCACAGACAGGTGAGGGAGGGAGGGAGGGGCTGCCCAATCATTTATTTGCTAATATGATAATGCGACATTTTAACCTTGATGAATAAATGCTAGATTAACGGTCAAAGCTCGGTGTTAGTTGGGCTGCAACTAAAGTTTCTATGGATGAAACCCTCCAATCATGATACTAATAGCAGTAATGTTTCTCAGAACTAAGACTGCATTTCCCATACATTCTTTGCGTCTGTTTTTACATTTTCTAAATGTATTTTTATATTCTGTCTTGACGACTCGCTGTATTGAGGTCAGTCAAGAGTCTCCTTGAGTCCTGGCAGTGTGTTGGGAGGCGGAGGCTAACACAGGCTTATATGAGACAACAAGGTGTAACAGGAACATGAGAGTGTTGGATTGAACGTCTTAGGTTAAGAACCTCAAGGAGAAAATCCCAGAGTCAGAGAGTCATGTGGTCACAAGAGGCCGGAGAGGAAGGAAAAACTGGATTGTGCTACAGTAGTGTTGTGGGAGGGAAACAGTGACCTCCTCCACACACTCAGGATGAGCTGTCTGTCATCATGTCCCAATGAAAGGACAAAGTGTTCACCATACAGTCAGAGAGATACATGCTCAGAATGTTTCAAACCTGGAGATAACCCTGAATAAAGACACACTGGAATGCAGGATAAACTACAAAGAAACTATTCTTTATCAAGGTTTCAAAGGGATAGTTTTGGTTTTATGAAGTGGGGTTATACTGTATGAGTTTACAATAGTAAGTGTCTAAGGACTGCAACCAGGGGCGGACTGTGAAGTCTTTCAAATACAATAACACAAACAAACTTACCGATCGAGTCAGCAGTAGAACGACAAAATAAAATGACTGTTTTTTAATTGAGATTTTTAGGTAGGGATATAGCAGGAGGTAACAGCCCTACCTTTACTGTACATTGCTGGCCCCAGGCCTCTCAGAGGTTAGTGGTGTTGCTGTATCATGTCATGACTAATTGTCTTAACCCTAACCCTGAGCTCGCGGACATCACCAGCGTCTCATTCTTAAGCTCTTCTTTTCCGGTCTCGCCTCTCGCTGCCAGTGCAGGATCATCACGCCGCCTTTCACACGCACACTGTTGGTACATTTCCAAAATGTTACACAAGAGACTCAATCCCTGCCTACACGCTGACTGTCATTGGGAAAGAGGTTTTGCATCAAGCATAGGGGATTAACTCCTATGCCTCCCTTTGACAATGTTGCTCTGATATCTTAAGATGTAACAGAAATCATGATTCTATGCCCACTTTTCATCAAACTGTGTTTCTTGCCGTCTCAAACAATGGGTCCGTTTTTCAGTATTTGATGGATTTCCTCTAATTGGACCATTCATCTTGAGTAGGAAGTTCCACCTTACTTTTTGCTGCAGGCTACTAACAATATTTTGACAAGATAACTACCGTATGTTTCACTTGGAAATTTTCTTCAGTTTAACGACCCAGCTAGAAAACCACAATGACATTTAAAGGAAAACACTTCATTACTATAGACATGGGAGCAGTTTGGGGTAAATGATCTTTGCCCAAGGACACTTCAGCCTGTTGACTCACATGCTAGTATGTTTTGCAAAACTTTGTGTTTCAATTTTACATTTTATTTTACGTTTTGTGGCCTTCCCAAAAACATTTGTCCCTGTTGCTCCAAATTCTCTCCATCATGGAAGATTAACATTTGATTATTTTCTCTTAAACTTAGGCTTGAAAAAATGTAAAATACATTTTTTCCAAGAAAATTCTCTCGATGGATGTGTTGTCCACATTATGCCAATCATTTTATGACATTTGTAAATAATGTATTATTTAAGTCATTCATCATTCAGGAAAAAAAAAAAAAAACATACCTGAAGACAGAAAGGTAGCTACAGCTTCTAGTTGTAAGGATTGGCTGCTTTTTTAAATCTAATTTAACAGTAAACTTCATATCTTTGGATTTGGACTGTCGATCTTACAAAACAAAACCTCTGCAGACAGAAAATAGAAAATTGTGTCAGCCTTCTTTTGACATTATGAAAACTAGAGCATGAATGGATGAATCAAGATAATAACAGGCAAATTAAAGCATAATTTTTGGTCGTGTTGTTGCCATGAATTAAACAGAAGCCTTATTTTGCAGGATTTCGTCATCTACCTGATGAGTGGCACCACCACCATCTTCGGCTGCTGCAGGGCGCACTGTAACGGAGAGGACGAGGAGAGGCTGAAGGTGGACATCCTTCTCTTTGCTCCTGACGTGTTGCCTCAGCACTGCTGCGTCAGACGCCTGGACTCTAACACAGGGGAGCACAGAAAGACTTCGACCATGCTGAAGCCTCTCCACGGAGCCCCTGTGACCAGAAACGGATTCCTCCTTAAAGAGGAGGTTGAACTAAACCCGGGGGACTTGGTGGGCTTGGGGAAACATTACCTATTCATGTTTAAGGATCCTACTAGCACATCAGGGTCGCTGCAGACGCCTCCGTGGATGACCAAACTCTGCCCGAATTCTCACACAAAGACATCCTCTTGCTTATCGTGCGGCTCCAATATGGCCATCAAAAGGCTGCAGAGGAGGTGTCTACCGCCTCGATGGAGGGACCTGGAGGGCACAGAAGCTGTGGTGGTCTATGAGCTGGAGCATGAGGAGAGAGTGCTGCAGGAGGTGTTGGATATGTTGGACCCCATAGGGAATGAACCAAAGCTGACGCCTGCTTTCCTGCTGAGCCTCTGCATTCAGTACTCAGCCTTCACCTTCCAGCCCACGCACTTCAGACAGCTGTTGCTCCGGATAGCCGGGCAGATCCAGCTCGTTATGTGGGTAAGGATGAAGCTCTTACCCCAGATTCTTTCATGTGTATTCAGCGTAGGGCTGGGAAATATTCCTTAAAGAAATCGCATCTATATTATATAAAGATAATGATAAATTATGCATTTTTTGTATATATTCGCACATAATCATACCAGTCATTCTTGTAAACTAATCTGAATTTTGATGGGAAACACAGTTCAAACATATATGACCTTTTAGATGGCTTTTAGTTTTGAAACTCCACATAAGAAGGTCATGATATTGACTGAGTGACACTCTGAGGTGGTTTGCTAATAAGAGCAATTAGTCTGTTGAAGTGTAATCGTTTTTATTACGTTTTAATTCAGTACCAAATCAATTCACGCCATTTATGATTTTTTCTAAAGTACAGTTTGCAGGCAGTAGTTCTTATTACTAGTCATGTATTATTCATTATTATATGATTGGGCGACTTTGGCTCTGAGGCAGTGCGGCCGTCTTTCAATTGGAGGATTGTGGGTTCGATCCCAGTCAACATGATGTATCCTTGGGCAAGATACTCAACCCCAAGTTGCTCCTGATGGCCAACTGTGTGTGAGAGTGTGTGAAGGTTAGCTTCCCTGAGCAGGTGGAACCTTGCATGGCAGCCTTTGTGTCTGGATTAATGGCTGTGAATGGGTGAATGATGATATTTATATATACGCATTGCCAAAGCTCTGTACAATTGCCACATCCATACACAAATACACATTTGAAACAATCTGCTAAATTCTGAACATAGGCAAGAACAACATGTTTTTTTTCTCGAGGGAACACAAGAAAGGAAAATGCAGGAAATTTATATAATTCATTAATAAGAAAATAATAATAATAATAATAAAAATAAAAAAAGACATGAGATGTGAGACCTGGTGTAGTCAGTCTGATTCCCTCATACTGTGGCAGGCATACAAACTGTCCTGTAAGAATGCAGCTTTCTTTATTTTGCCCCAGTAATATTTTGAGTTTTTGATTTTTTTTTTTCAAATAATTGAGGATGCTTACTATATCATTTTGAGAAGAATTGTTGACGTACAGGTTTAACTTGTTGGCATTGTGTGAGGAGCTGCTGCTCTGTTTCCACAGCAGTTCCTCCCCACTGTTGGCATACTCGCTCCCCTTTGGCAGCCATGTTATTTTATACCTGCTGCCTGTTTCTATGGCCAGGCTGTGAGCACATTGTTTTGCTATGTTTAACATCAGTCACTGTTGTCATTTTTCATTATCTAAAGACTCACTGAACAAATGTAAAATTACCGTTTTTAAACGCTCTAATAATAATGCCTGTTATACAACGTGGGGTTTTTTTGTTTTTTTAGAAGAGGAAGCTTGTATTTTCCATCAGTGTTTACAAACTCGACCCATATGAACTTACTTCGACACTTGACTCTTTTCTTTCTCAAGAAGTAAGTGCCAAAGCTAGTCTTTACCGGACAGCTGGAAGAAATCACTTGACATTTTGTACTAGCAGTACATTTACTACATCCCACGTAGAAAGAGCACCAATACATCAACAAAATGTAATAGATTACTCAATTCATATTAAGGATTATATTCCCCTATGAGTGGCAACGATTGTAAAGTAATCACGTATGCCATTAGGGTTGTATTTAATGAGTACGAGATTGTTGATTTTTGTTTGAATTTATATTTTCTTTATGTGTTCTCCCTCTTAGGAGAAGACAAAGGAACTTGCAGCGATCCAGCCAGAATCGTGAGTAAACGTATTGTTTTTCCAAAGATACATAACATTGCCGCCGAGAGAACAGCAGCTGATATACAACACTTCCAGTTTTCCTGTCTGAATAAAAGAGCTGTCAAAGTCTATTTTTAAAATGCCGGTTGTGAAAGGAGAGCATTTCCCACAGTCATATCTATAAAATAAAGAAATGTTTTTTAGCCTTTATTTATACAGGTGAAAATCTCATTGAGACACAGGGTCTCATTCCCAAGAGAGACCTGTTTATACCCAGAATCAGCACTTTTGTAACAGGAAGAGAAATAGAGGGATATGAGCCATGGCTAGAATGGGTGATCCAGTGGCGTAACAAGGTTGTGATTGGCCCTGGTGCAAATATTGTTTTGGCCAATGTTTTGCCCCCCCCCCCCATTGCCCCAAACATAAGCGCACGCTGATGCGCTCACACACACACGCACGGACCGACACAACCACTCATAAGTGCCACATGTAGGCTATCAAAAACAGCTTGCCCTGGGCTCAGACCACCACAGCCTGAACGGCACAGCGAACTAATCACACAATCACTTTACAGAATTAATTGAGATTTCGAGGACGATTTATGACAAAACATTTTTAATTTAATTTCGTCAGTTTAGCCGTCACATCTCCTTGTTCTCTCTTGTCCTTTCCCTTTTGAGCGCCGCTCTTGTGCTTTGGTTTGCAGTACATTATAAATACAAGCTATTCAATTTTTTATAATGTTCACTCGTCACGCAAGGTATCACATGACATGAAAGGGAGCGAGGTCATTGGACAGACAAATTACAAATGAATTGCATGGGCCCCTGGCCGGCTCTGGGCCCCGGTGCGTTGCACCGGCTGCACCGTCGATAGTTACGCCACTGGGGTGATCTGTTTTTTGACCAAAACACTTCATAGACATGTTTTTTATTTTTTTGTATATATCTGAGACCTATGCTATTGCCTAAAAATAGCATGATAGGTGACCTTTAAAGGAACTTCAAGTGAGGTTAACTGAGAGTCAAGTCCTGTTTCCCGGATATTTTTGTTTTACCTAAAAATATCTTACGATCTTAACTGTGTCATTATTTAAAAATAGGTTATGATTATAAAAATAGCAGGTTTCGATACTTAAATTCTGCAAAAAATGTAACACATACAGTATGACTCACTTAATTCTGTTGTAACAACAAACAACATCTACGCAAGTTATTGCTCATTTGATAAGTGAATCTTTTTTTTTAATGTTGTTTTTAAGTATTAAGTACCCATAGTAACCCAACATTTCTGCACATTTTCCAGATTAAAATATAACATTTGACACAAAACTAGTAAGACTTCACATGTATTATGTAAAAATAAGAGATGAATGCATGACTTTCCAGTTTTTCAGGTATATATTTTTGCGATAGGCATCATGATGATTATGTTTAAGTTATTATATTAATATATTATACTATAATTTAGTTTATGTTGTTGAAGATCTTTTCCTTTTTTATGTTAGTTTGCATTGCTGAAATGCTGAAATGATTGACAAATATTATGTAATGGTAACACTATGTATAGATTTCTTTGTCACAGTATGCATGGAAGCTTTATCTCGGTTCTGAACTCATAAATTCTGTGTTTTCCATCAGGAGCTCCAGTGACGGGCAGCCCGAGGACCTTCAGCTGCTCAGCACGGAAGAGCTGATCCCAGGTCTGCAGCCGCTGGTGCTTTGGATGGCCAACTCCATCGAGCTGCTGCACTTCATCCAGCGCGAAGTCCCTCAGCTGCTGCCCTGGAGGCAGGACCATGAGGAGGAAGGTGCGGTGACAGCATTGCCTTTAACTTTATTATCATCTGGTGATGTGGTTTTAAAATGTGTTTGTGTATGTTGTCAGGTCTGTTGGACTCTGAGATCTCCTCCACTCGGACAGCCTGTGAGGAGGCCATGACGGTCCTGGAGGAAGTAATCATGTTCACCTTCCAGCAGTCTGTCTACTATCTAACAAAGGTTTGCTACCACACATTAATTTACTACTTTACACTCAGGGCACACACACAGCACACACACACACACACACACACACACACACACACACACACACACACACACACACACACACACACACACACACACTCATATATAGGGCTAAATGATATGGGAAATAATATAATTTCAATTTTTGTAGTATAATACTGTGATTTATTTTAAGTTCCTTAAACACGCTTAAGTTCCTTTTTAATAATTTTTTAACTTAATTTATCTAGGAGTATTTGCCATTGCGATTAGGAAATCTATGTTGCAAGGGAGTCATGGCCAAGAGAGCAACATACATGAGTTTCACATTAAAGAGCATGCGACGGACGCCGAGAAAAAGCAAGTTGAAAACAAACAGCAAACTACATTTACATAAAAAAAAACATCAACAGCGATAAGACCAGCAGAAAATTCCACACTTATGAAATTGGCTGTGTTCAGTAACAGTAACAGTGTTCAGTATTCTTTCTTGCTTACAAGAAAATCCAATTAATCTCCCGTATTATTTACCATACACAAACAATACATTATCATTAAGTTATGACCACCACAACATTGGATACAGTTTTGGGAATTGAATACCTATGTTTTCTTACATTGCAAGTCGATTTGGACCCCTGTATGTTTCATTTCCTTTTGACCTGTTAAATCGGAGTGTAAATCACATGTGAAGCAGGAAATTGGACTGTGTAAACACCATTTACTGTTTTCATTGAGTATATTCCAGAAAGAAAACACAATATCAGAATGGAAACACCAACTTTGTTTGGCATTCTCAGTCAGGAAAGGCTATCTGAGATAGTGAGCACAATCTTGTCTCCCAAGGTTTCACTGGTTTGTTGAATAACAAAATCAGGCTGATTCAGTGAGAACCACTGTATCGGAATCGAAAGATGTATTTGTCTTGCAGTTCTATTATTATATTTAAATTAGGTCAAAATATTTATGATGAAAAAGTAGTTTACAGTGGATTTAAAAGAAAAATGAATAGGTAAATAATTGAAACAGACAAAACGGGGGGGGTGTACGTATGGTAACCCTAGTTATATAAGCACAGGCGGAGAGGCTCTACTGGACTCTATGGGTACAACTCTCTACCATGCTATGCGAGCATTCACATATTGAGTTGCATAAACGTAGCCGGCCAATCGGGGCGAGCCTACCTGAATGCGCGCGCAGTCCCCCAGTATATAAGGCGGCTACGCCTCCCGACTGTCATCCTACACCTACACCCTCTTCAGCGAGCGGCATAGGAAAGACAGGGCCCCCAGGTAGAGGGCTCCGCCTGTGCTTATATAACTAGGGTTACAATTAGTGATGGGGGGAAACGATTATTTTGAAAACGATTAATCGGGCGATTATTTGATCGATTAGTCGACTAATCTAACGATTATTTTTCTGTTGTTTTATTAATAAAAAACATAATGTATCTCAAATTAATACCAAAAAATTCTTAATAATATAGTTTTTTTTTTATTGCACAGCAAAATAAAAAAATATAGAATATAATTATACAAAATAAAAAGCCCAGCCTGTTTACTCTTACAGTCCAACAAAAAATCTCTTCTGTACAAAATTACAAAAGATAAAAAATGTAGTGCAAACACTGTGCCGTGCACAGTAGAGAAATGCATGACAACTGCGCACCAGCTTACGTGCAGCCCTGGCCTGGACATTGCTTGGCTCCGTTAGTTGACATAAATTGATACTATAAGCTGACCAACGTTAGTCTAATGTTTGTTTGACTCGTAAACGACCACAACATGAGTTAGCTCTCTGTGCAGTTTGTTCGTTCCGGGTTAGTAGCGGCTAGATAGCGGTGTTCTGCAGACGTAAACTAGCTACCATTCCAGCCAACATTAAATGCTGACAAACGTTAACTAACACACAGCTGGCGCCGCTAGCTAGGTAGCTAACATTAACTACTAACCAACCAAGCACGAACAAACCGCACGGAGAGCTATAAGATAGTTAGCACTACCGAAGTGCACAGAACTCAAGCTGTACAACACACTACACAAACGTGGAATTAATTTTGCCAAAGTTAGTACTTATTGTTCCCTCCACGAGAGACAAGGGGGTGCCTCCGCTTTAAATGCTCCAACATCTCTGTTGTGCTAGTGTGGTATGCCAACTCCATTTTTCAAAGACTGCAAATAACAATGCCTTTGCGTTTTGGACTAAATTTAAAGTATTCCCTTTTGAAGACCTAGGGCGAGATGTTTTTGTTTGGGGGCTTTTTGCAGGGCTTCGTGCGCAATCCTGTGAGGAGGAGGTGGTAGCCGTTTCAGTCTCCATAGTGTTTAAAGTGCGATTGCGAACTGCTTGTTGTTGTTTTGGGTGACCCACGTGTGTGTGGCGATGCGTCAACGAGGAAATATGTCGTCGACGATATTTTGAAGTCGACGCGGATGGAAAATAGTGAGGAAGGCTCTGTATGGAGTTTACTGCGCACCATGTTCCCAGAGTCCCTAAGGAGCATGGGAAAAACATAAGTGCACTATGTCCCAGGGGGAGGTCAGATACCTACTGACCCACAGCCCCCCCCCCCCCCTCTCACCAGTCATGTGTTGCCCCGGCAAGCACAGACGATGAGAAAGAGCCAGACATCTCCAAGAGATAAAACCTTATGAAGGGGCCTGGCGTAGACCAAGACGCCGCTGTGCATATGTCCTCCACGGCCCATCCAGGATTTGGGCCCGCTGTTTTAATCAGGGCTGAAGACAACATTTTAATTGTTTTATTATTAGGCCTATGTATATTGTTGTTATTTGTAGGGCTTTGTCCTAATATTTATTTTTGTTTTAAACTATGTTGAAAGATTGGTTTAATATCATTTTTTTATTTTGCTATGAAATTCTGAATGAAATTCTGAATGAAAGGCTGCTCGCGAGACTGGTTTTTGAGTGAGATGCGGCACAGCAGCCTGTCAGTTTACTCTTGCTAGATTAGTTTGGCTATTATCATTTATATTTATCTGCAACAATGGATATCAGGAAGTGGTTCACGAAAGGAATATGGCAACTCAGCGCCAGATGCAGGCACATTAGAAGAAATCAGTTACGTTACCAACGAGCTAGCAAGCCAGCCAGGGACAAGGGAGGCTGGCAATCAATTATATTTTGAAGAGAAATTGACTCTCAAGCCGGCTCTCTCACAAACTGCTCTGTGCGCAAGCAGACCGCTGCACACGCTCTCTGCCTCGCTCAATCTCCCTATCTCCCTTCCTCTCCATCGCTCAACCTCATTCCATCTCTCCACCCTGTGTGCGCTCCTCAAGTTTGCCTGCGTGCTTGCCCAAGTTGGCACAGCGTTACAAATGCGCCACAAAACCAACCAATGGATGTAGCCTATAATAAGCCCGTCAACAGCCTTATGGCAACCTAAAACCCCTCTCTTTCCGTAACAACAATCGCCCGTCCACACNCTAGCCAGTCTCCAGATCTCAACCCCATAGAAAATCTTTGGAGGGAGTTGAAAGTCCGTGTTGCCCAGCGACAGCCCCAAAACATCACTGCTCTAGAGGAGATCTGCATGGAGGAATGGGCCAAAGATACCAGCAACAGTGTGTGAAAACCTTGTGAAGACTTACAGAAAACCTTTGACCTCTGTCATTGCCAACAAAGGTTATATAACAAAGTATTGAGATTAACTTTTGTTATTGACCAAATACTTATTTTCCACCATAATTTGCAAATAAATTCTTTAAAAATCAGACAATGTGATTTTCGGGATTTTATTTCTCATTTTGTCTCTCATAGTTGAGGTATACCTAGGATGAAAGTTACAGGCCTCTCTCATCTTTTTAAGTGGGAGACACAATTGGTACAACTGGCGGCTGACTAACTACTTTTTGCCCCACTGTATAGTCGATATAAAACTGGCCGCTTCGGTTGGCAGGGAAACGGAGTTCAGGGGGAGTGGCTGTACCCGTAGGATAGAAAAGGGGGAAGTGACGTCTGACTCAGAGGTCGCGCGGCTGTGGAGAAGAATGTGTTTCATTCTGTTACTGAGTTTAGGCTAGTTAGCTAGCAGGTTTATTGTTTTGGGTGCAGTCACTTTTGCCTCCACTTGCTGTTCAAATAAATGTTGAAAGAAAAAGTAAATCTGTTCATATGGGTGTTGAGAGATGTATCCGTAGATTTAGTCCCTAATTTTGCTCTCAAAGTGCACCAGATTGATGCATTTAACCTGCCCACACCCCCTGTTAAATTCTCTCACCCACATTGAGGATGCTTCCTACGCCCATGTTTTATTCCATGTGTCAAGTCAGGCAAATTGGGTCCAGATGTTATTGCATCAATGATCTGTTAACATTAAAATCACTAAATATATGCTGTAACTATTTTCCTCTAGGCAACTCAAGGGCTCAGGTAATGTGATTACTATATGAATAATGGTCCAAAATAACATAAAATGCATAGGGTTTTGTAACATACTTTCATCGCCGGCCGGCCGATACATGCCGCGCATTAAGTGGGCCTGTCTGTCAATTAATCCCCGGGCCACTTTTTCCCCCCAGTCCGCCCCTGCTCACAATGTCATAAAGTTGAAGAAGCACAATTAGAGATTTAATTATTTCTTATTCAAAGCATTATCTGTTACTTGCCTACATTACCCACAATGCAACTTTGTTAATTGTTGCCAGGGCAGCTGTATTGTAAGGTCAACATTATAAGTGGCACATGTTAACCTCTTAAACTCAGAAAAAATCACTCTGACTAACACAAAGCATTTTCATCACGACTTTTATCCCCCGAATAATGAAAAGACAGAAGTATCAAAACATGTGTTGCCAGTAACAGATTGTCCTTCCCGCTGGAGTACTCGGAAATAATAATGTGTACCCTGCTCACAATGTCATAAAGTTGAAGAAGCACAATTAGAGATTTAATTATTTCTTATTCAAAGCATTATCTGTTACTCGTCTACATTACCCACAATGCAACTTTGTTAATTGTTGCCAGGGCTACAGCTGTATTGTAAGGTCAACATTATAAGTGACACATGTTAACCTCTTAAACTCAGAAAAACTCACTCTGACTAACACAAAGCATTTTCTTCACGACTTTTATCCCCCGAATAATGAAAAGACAGAAGTATCAAAACATGTGTTGCAATGAACAGATTGTCGTTCCCCTGGAGTACTTCAGAAACAGAGAGATATGGGGATCTTTGCAACAACATGGGTGCGAGCCTACGGGCTTTGAATCTCTAAATTCACAAGCTATAGAGAATGTTAAACAGCTGGCCAAGTTTAGAGGACACATTTAACACATATGTTGAAAAAACCTGACAAGGTCTGTGGTTAACACAAATCATTTAACATTTATTCTAAAGCATAACATATGCTTAGCGGTGCACCGTCCCCTTTTGCTTCTTATAGCTTATAGTCTTTCTGTTCAGTGTTGTTGACATGAGCCATATGACTTTGGTGTAGTTTGTTTATTCCTTTACGTTAACAGTCTTCTTAATTTGTTTTAATTATCCTGGGGCCTAAGATGGAGCCTTGGGGTTCACCACAGGAAGCACTTATAATTTATACTACTTACCATCAAAACTACAAAACGCTTACATAGACTTTGATTAAAACCTTTCAAAGACTAGAATTTCCTTGTAGTTATTGTCTTGATTTGCTTTGGTGACAGCCAGTGGTGCACCGTCCCCTTTTACAGCCCAACTGAACACTCCCAGGCTACATTTATGTGACTTTCCCATGTTAAAGAGGATAATAAAAGCCTGTCTGGTTCATGCAGAACCTTCAGTCAACATTACTGCAGCAGAGTCTTTAGAAACACCAACACCCTGTACACTGACTGTTTGAGAAAGGGAAGGAAGGAAGCAGGATATGTCTGTTCCCTTAATTTGAATACTCAGACATATTTACTGCTTTTTTAAGCAAAACAATAGCGTGGCAGTTCATGGCGCATTTTCTGAGACAGTTTTACAGTCCATCACGTTTTTTTTCTTCTCACTTTTAAGGATTGTTAATCAAGCTGTTTCTGCTTTGATAAGCTTTCAGAAATATTGCAAAGTGTTACTGTGTTTCTTGTTGTAAAGAAAAGGAGGATCTGATTCCGGCAGAGGACGTCAAACTGTCATCAGAGGAAGGGAGGGGGTCTTTCTGTTGATTTCCTGTGAAATGTGACTCAGCGTTCACAAGTATACATACATCTTACCACCACGTAGTTTTTTCTTCTGGTAAGGTATTCTTAAATATAAAATATGAATAAAACGTACGCAAAGGGCTTTCATGCAGATGGTAAAACAGCACACAAAAATAATGAATACACTAAAGAAAATGTCTAAACATCCAGAGGTTTTTTTAACAACTATTTAACAACCTTTTTTTTAAAAACAAAACAAGATGACAGATTTAACAGATCTCCGTGATAACACATCAGCCGCCTGGAGATTTGCAAAGCTTCAGCGATCTGTTCTCCAGGCATGGGGTTATTGGTGTCTTTATGGCCTCTTTCAGTTTGTCTGAGGTCATTATCTTCATGGTTTGAGAGTGAGAGTGTGTGTGATGTCATGCTGTGTGAAACAATGGCAGAACTGTTTTAGAAGAAAGGAGTAGTGATAAGAGCCGGATCTGTGTGAGCTCTGGCAATGAGGTGATACAGATGATCCTTCACCAATTGCAGTTTGCTGTCCTACATTTTTTTTTTAAAACCTTGGATATTCTTTGAATTTGAAAGTGGTATGATATTTAAAAAATTACATTTAGTTTAAAAAACTAAAACATTTGCCTTTCAAGAATCAGAAATGTTCTTTAAGACATTCAAGTGTCAAATGACTGAGAAACAAACTTTGTACACACATTTGGATCAACCTTATCAGACACTCCTTGGCTTTGAAAATGTATGACTTAATGAAAAATGCAAAGAGGAGGCCAAACTTCTTAGCATTGACTTAATTTGTTTCTTTTTAAATAAACATATTTCTTAAAATATAATGAGCAATGACAGAACACAAAGCAAAGTTTGCAGGAAAGCTCTTTGAATGCCTCTTTGATTCATTATGTTCAGTACTACACAAAAACAACATTATTTTCCCACTGACTTCCTTACACTCTACTTGATATAATCAGGAATTGTGTGAAAGTGATCTGTTTCACTGCTCTACTCCCATGGAGCATCAGCATTGGTTATCCAGTGTATTGTAGAGCATGCAGAGAGGTCAACTGTCTGCACCTCTCTCCACAGAGCATGTATTCAGCCTTGCCCGAGCTTCTGGATGGGAACCCGTTCTCAGAGAGCGGCCAGCTGCGAGTGCCTGATGGACTGGGCAGCATCCTGGAGGTGCTGAAGGAGGCGCTGAAGCTTCTCACAGCCTTCCAGGTCCATCCAGACATCTCGTTACAACTCTGTGCCTACCTGTTCTTCTTCATCAACGCATCGCTGTTCAACGCCCTCATGGAGAGAGGTGAGACTTCTGCTCACTTTCCCAGCATTAAGATACCTGTTTGACTGCTTTGGCTCTTGTTTTAAGTTTGGTTTGGACTGAAATAGCTCAACCACTAGAGGATTACTTACCGGAGAATTTAATAGAGGAATCATTTACTTTAGGGGATAATCCTACTTACTTTAATGATCCTCTGAATTTTCAGTTTGCGCCACAATGAGTTTAACATTTGTAGTTTCAAGTAATGTTTTTGATAACGACAGTATTAAATGGTTAATTCATGTTTTGTTCCGGATTAAATTGAATAATTGATCCTGATGTTTCATCTAGCACCTTTATCATATCAAAGTTTTCTATTTTATGACTGGTTAATGACACATTTTCTGCAAATCTGACGATATACTGTACCCATTGGACTCAGCTCTACGCTGGGTTTAGGGCTAATTTGCAAAATGTTAGAATTCGAACAAGTATATGCCTGTAATGGTTATTATATAGAAATATAGATAAAAGGTGTACAAATATGAAAATATAAACCTACAAAAAGTATTAGTTCATTTTAAATATGATCATTATTGACACGCACCATGCATTTATGTTGGTTTTTTATATTATTTATGAGAAATGTTATCTTGAGACTTTGCAATAGGTACATTTATTATTATGTTTTGTTCTTTTTTTTGCGTGTTTGTTATGTTGTTATGTTTGAATAAAGTGCATTTTGTAATAAAAAACATTTGAAAATCTTTCATTTCCAGCATTTTAGAATTAAGAACAGTTTTGCATTTCAACTGGCTAATAGCATAGATACTATTCTATAAGTGCTATTAAAACATATTTTTTAGCATATCGTACTTGGTTGAGCATAATTTAGGTTGCAAATCAATGTCATCTCTGATTTTAAACATGTTGTTTTTCAGGATCTGTCGCTGGGTTCTACCAGTGGTCCCGAGGGGTTCAGATCCGGGCCAACCTTGACCTGCTGATGGATTGGATTCAGGGCATCGGACTGGGAGATCTGGCAAATGAATTCTTCCAGAAGCTTTCTGCTGCTGTCAATCTGCTGGCCACACCCAAAGAAACCCTCCTGCAGGTCAGAGGACATCCGTTTCTCCTTTCCTGTTTTGTCTCCTTGTGGGTGTAGCCTCGAGGGTCAACTCATGTTTGCGTCAGCATGAATGATTTTATTGTCTTAAAAGTGTCAGTTAGTAATGTATGTGTATGTATGGGGTGCAACAGGTTTCATTCTGAACCTTCCCCTTGCTTAGATGTAGGTACTTCTCTTTTTTATAGCCTCTTATTTGCCCCAAACCATGGTAAAGGTTGTGGAAGCCTATTCATTGTTATAGTTGAGCTGATTTACATCGATCCGATTTGGGGAAATGGCCTTGAGGAACAAAGTAAATAGACATAAGTTATCACGACATGATTTCCTGGTGACAATAACGGTTTGGCCATCACTTATTCTACTTACAGTATAATCCTAAGGACCTGAGTATATCCTGTTAGCCAGAGTTTGTATGCATGCATGGATGTCACTGAACAGGCCTTCTTGCACAGACCAAAGTGCCTAAGGTGTACTGTAGGTGCAAGGAGACTATAAAGAGAGGCCACAGAAACTTAAGGAGACCACTCAGGGAATCTAAAGGACTATGATAAGGGGTATAAAACCCCCAC
Source organism: Notothenia coriiceps (assembly GCF_000735185.1). NCBI lineage: Eukaryota > Metazoa > Chordata > Actinopteri > Perciformes > Nototheniidae > Notothenia > Notothenia coriiceps. The sequence continues at coordinate 21,959 of NW_011350436.1, forward strand.
AACTATAAAAAAAGCAGATAAGAACCTCAGACTGGAAATAACTGGAAAAATGCCATTACAATGAATCTACAAAGGGACAAACCAAAAAAACATCAACAAAGAGGCACATAAGGATCATGTAGAGACACAAAATGACTAATGACTGTTCAAATGTAAAACAATTTGGCCAGATATTCAATTTGGAGTCCATAGAAATCTTTTTAAAGAGGCCCTTTCATTTAAGTTTTCAGGTTTCACATTTGTATTTTATAATAATAATAATAATAATAATAATACATGGGATTTTTATAGTGCTTTTCCTAATGCTCAAAGACGCTAATATAATATTTAGTGTCTCTACATGTCTCCATGCTTTATTGTTCAAAAAGCTCTTTCTTTTTCTCACTGCCTGTGCTGCAGCTCCTCTTTTCACCCTCTGTCTGAAACCAGAGCCCAGTCTGCTCTGATTGGTTAGCAGGCCAGCTATTTTGTGATTGGTCAACTGCTTAGAGTCAAGTCCCGCCCCTTAGCCTATCACTAGACGTGTGTTGGAGTGCTAGCCAATAGAAGCGAGAGTGTTACACAGTGATGTCACTATGTTACAGAAGTAAATAAAGGAGTCAATTTTAGACGTTTCAGGCAGGGGGGAGTGTGTTGGAGGGAACACATTGATTTTAGCATTTTCATACGATTTACATGAATACAAACCTATATCACACACGACAGGAACAGGACAACCCCAAAAAGCATAATAGAGCCCCTGATCCGTGTCAGTGGGATTGACTTACTTTAAGTGTAGGAACTGGGTAATACAAGGCTCAGTTTTGCCCACCTGTTTCCACTATATGACTCGCAGTTGTACCAGCCTGAAACATCTCCGGGGCACAAACCAGCACCACCACCCCCCCCCCACACAGCTGTTGGAGGCTGTGTCTCATCTGTTCGTGGGATTGGAGGGTTGCTAGGAAGCTGGTGGCTTTATGTATCCCTGCCCTGGCATGAGGTCACTTTGTGGCTGCTGCAGCGGAGCACACACCCTCAGCATTTTCCATCTGGAGTAGTTCTGGGCTTTTAAAAAACTGAAGTGGCAGAGTTGTAAATTACACGCCAGGGATGTGGCGTCGCCTGTTTTGCCAGCAGTTATGGAGAACACAACATCTGAGGAGTTATTTTGAGTGGAAATAAAGCTGCCAGACATTAAATGTCAGACTATACAGACATTTTTAAATTTCTGCTGCTTTAATGAGCAGCATTTAAATGTCACCTATGCTGATCTCACTGTGGCATCTGTTATAGGAGGGCAACAAGATTTCACTTCTAGTTTCTATTGTGGCCCCAGCATGTCTGGGTAAAGTCCTGCTTCCTTCAATTCAATTGGAAACAGACTGAATGAACTACGTAATGTGTGTAATAATCACATGAACGCTGCTGGCCGGTGACTCACCTGTTGCCATGTCCTCCGGTTACTTTCTGTAGTTATCAGGCGGTCACATCATGTATTTCTCCAGTGTGTTATATTTCCTGATAAGAAACCTAAGACGCTGCTGAGAATGAGATGTGTTAATTATAATGCAGGAGTGCAGAGTGAACACAGGTATGCAGCTTTTAAGAAAAGCTGTAAAGATATGAAATGACTTCAAGTGCTTCTGTATTTACATGTGAGAAATATTTTCCCAAGAGATTTTGTTACCACAGAGACAAAGGCTATTTACTAGATCATATAATTGGTTTAAAATACTCCACATGCAAATGAGAGAGTAGCAATGACTCCGCTTCCTTATATGGAAACAAGCATGATGGGAAAATAGTTGTTGCTCCCTCACTGTCATCTCACAATAAGCCTTTGTGACTCGTTCTTTAAGCTTTAAACATCACTTTAAAATCTTTTGTTTTAGCTCTTGTGCCTCACTTTGAAAACGTTGCTCTAATTTACTAAGAGTACAGGACAGTCTGAGTATCAAAAACTTGTCATTAGTATTTTTCTACACTTTCACTAAGTTCAATCTTTTAAACAAACTTTAATCCTGATCATAACTATTAAACGGCATTATTTTTCTTAATGTCGACCTTTTAAATGTCAGTTTGTTTCGAATTTTGTTATGAATAAACCTGAAAAGAAAGGTTGACTTTCAATATATGAAATGTTAGGAAGACACCATTCTGATCCTTTTTAGGGCTGGAAACCAGGAAAAAACATGTATTTTCCCAGAAAATGACTCAATCTGGTGGAAAATGATTAAAATAGTTAGTTGAAACCATATGTGGTTTCTTGCTGAACTTTGATCAAACATTGCGGTTAAATTAGGTTCTAATTGGGATATTTGTTTTCCTCTGTCTAGCTGTCTGTATTTGGGCTACATACTTTATTTTAGACTTATTATAGGAGCTGATTTATTTGTTAAACTTTTACCCTTCTTAAATGTTATACTAAGATACTTCAACACTCCCAAAATGGTGAAGGTTAGAATAACTCTGCTTCTGTCTCTCAATGTTTTGCTTGTTGTTTCATGTCCCTCCAGGCGTCCTGGGCTTCTCTCCGGACAGAGTTCTCTGCCCTGAATGCTGCTCAGCTTCACCACACGCTGAGGGAGTACCACTCAGGTAAAGCCTGTCCTGCAGGATGGACCCCGACTCTGAACGATGCAGAGCTCGCCGTCAGGACCGGTGAGTGACCTAAACCATCCTAAAGATAATCCATATATTTAGTGACATAAAATATCATCTGCAAATATATTTGCTGGTTGTCACTTCCTCCCAAAAGGCCCGATCTCATGTTGTAATTAACTACAACTAATTATGATTAAAGTACCTTAACACTGACGCTTGTATGCACCTTTAAGCGGCAGCCTCCCTCTTAGTCTTTGTTTACAATAATCCTGTCAGTCTGTCTCCACCAATCAGCTCTCGCCCACGCTTTCCTCTCAAATCCGTCTTTCCGCCACGCTCTCACCTGCTTCCACCTATTAATTGATTCAGGTCGACTCCATCCTGCTTCGTAAAATAATAATACCCTCAATTGAACCAGCGTTAGTCCTAAACTTTATTTACCACTTTTAATTAGATGTTAAAAGGATATCTGGACGTCCTGAAGTGTGTCTTGTATGAGGTGCTTATCCGTAGCCTTACTTACAGTAGAGGGCAGTTGTGTGGACAAATAGACATGTGATTTTTGAAACAAAGTGTGCAGGGGAGCTGCAATACACATTTTAGACAGCTACAAAAATGACGAACTTGAAATAATAAATATTAATTTATGTGTATGCTATATTTAGAATATGTTCACTGCATCATCTTGCAGTCAGACAGCCCTTTCTGATGGGGAACTGAATCAGTAATCTGTGTTCTCTTCAAAGTGAAGCCCTACACCAGACTCCATTGACAATAACAATCATTCTCATCAGTTAAATCTGCTTCAAGTGGTTCATTTTTTCTCAATGGACCGTGTGGCCTTAAGAGGGCATAGAACAGCTTCATCTCTCTAGGTAATAGAAAAACAATCCAAGTACCCTTTTAACCCAACACAGCAGCTTTACTTGAAAGTTTAAGGTTTGAATTTCATTAGAAGGCTGTTATGAAGCTTGGGGTCAATGGTGACGGCTGACCTTCTCTCCGTCTGCAGCCGACATCCTGGAGAGCTTCGACAGCCACCCGCCGCTCATCCTGCCCAGCAGCACGTTTCATCTGGAGCTTGGTAAACCCGTGGTGGAGCCCGCTCTGTTCGAGCAGCTCGGCCATCTGCAGGAGTTCATCCGCCGACTCCCCCGCAGTGAAATCCAAGTCGAGCCCGATGTGGAGGAACAGGTAACAAGCTCTCTGACCTCGGAGCAGGAAACGAGACACCTTCATGTTTCAACATCTGTTATTGATGGACTTAATGTTCCTCAGGCAACCCCAGACAGCCAGTCTACGACCTCGCCCTCCGTCACAGTATTCCAGGACCCTGCCCATCAGGAGGTGTCTGACCAGGTTGCCAGCTCGGACCTTGCCTCCCCTGCAGAGCCGTCTCAGGCCCAAGGATCTCACGGTGACCTGAGGAGCTGTGAAGCGGTCCTGACCCAGAAGCTGAAGAGCCTAGAGCTGCAGAACACCTTTCAGGGAGGACAAGTGGACATGGGCTACCACAAGAGCCTGGCACTGGACCCGTCCTGCCTGCTGACCCCACCCAACACCCCCCAGGGCATGGAGCTGTCCGAGCTGGAGGCTAATCTGCGGGAGGGGGCACTCCAACAAAAGAAAGGTAACTTAGGGGCAGAAGAATAAAGATCTGCACACTTCCTGAAAGATCACTGTATCTTATTCAACAAAGAGAAACCTACTAATCTATTGAAGACCTTTGTCTGGCATTGTCAAGTAAACACCATAGAAAATGGGGCATGAATGAACTTATTATAGCAAATAGGGAAATAAACCAAATAAATAATAACACTAGAGACTTTATTTGCGATGGCATCAAGCCAGGGGTCTATGCTAGACACTTGTTTACGTAGTGGAGAAATACTTTATTAACCAATCAATTTACATGTCACATACATATGTGTTCATAAAAATGAAACTGCCTTTAGCAGATTATTGATGAATGATGACCAGGACTAATTGAGCTATATTCGAATTTCAATCATTTGCAATCCTCTAGTCATTTTAAACCTTACATAATAAAAAACTAAAGCAAATTCAGGTATTTATTAGCATGCAAGATCATTGATTTTGACCATGGTGTACCATATCAATGGGGGATCAACCAGTGTGAATGTTAGTCTGGAGCGCTGCTTGAAAAGATTATTTCAACCACAAACAGCTGGAAAACATTAGCTGAAACCTGGCAACAGAAGATAATACCTGAGTGAGTGTGCACATGCAAAGAAAACTACGAGACAAACATTAAACCACAAAGCCAATTATTTTCCCTGTGTCTTCTATTATAGCACTTCTTAATTATTATCCATTTTCCCCATCAATGAATTCATAATGTTTTATATCAAACGTCAGCGATTTGTGGAGAATCACAATGTTCCAGGTGGCTTTATTATCAAATACAATACATACATTTTTCACAAGTAAAACAGGATTTCTTTTTTACACCTGACAATCTGGATCCATTCAAGGTTTTAGCCCTGCGTTAATGTTTTCTTTTAAAGGCTCAAACAGCTGGCAAACATTAACTGAAACCTGGCAACAGAAGATAATAACTGAGCAAGCGTACACGTACAGTACAGAGAAACCATGAAACAAAGAGTAACGGAGAAACCGACAGCTTCTCAAAAGGCTCATTCATGGCTTCACTTACACAGCAGGTTTTGATTCAGGTGACACACAGCTTTGTCACTGAGAACGCGTCCGCCTCAATTCAAATCCTGTACCGTTACTGACGCCCACAATGAGGTCACCTCTTAAACGCGCTTCAACCTCCGCTGACTCGACCTATTAAGGGAACTTTTTAGTGACTTGACCTTCAGGGACCTGCTGCATATTTGCTCCAAGTTCTCATAAAGGTATTTCACATAAAAGAGGTGCAGCGCCTTCATCTTCTCACTGACTGTGGGGGTCAGGAATTTCAAGTGGAAGGCTTTGCAGGGCGGGCCACTCTGCAGAGGAAAGAGTGTTTCCTCTCCCACCTCTATTGTTTTTAGACGCCTCCATCATGAGGTCATCCGTAGGAGGGAGAGGGAGTCATAGTGAGAGCGGACTACTTTACTTTTTGTTTAACCAAATGATACTGCAGATATTTGGACGTATCTGTGGAAACAAAGGGGAAAAGTTATCACAGCTTTCTCATTAGAGGAATACTTACACCCCCCTAAAACAATTGCTTTCATATAAATAACTCAACCCTCGTTACCTTGAATTATTGGCGTGCAACCCTGCATGGTGAAAGAATAATAAAACAAACTGAGAAAAAACGATACAAATTCAAGTAAATGCGGCCCGTGCTTAACAACCGCATAACTAAACCAAGACAAGGGAACATGTGCTGAGCATACAACTGAAAAAAGACAATTGGATTATAGTGAATAAGTGCTGTGAGGTTGTAAAATAATATTTTTGTATATTTATTGTGGTTGACAGCTTTTCAAATAGTTTTGATCCATTCTGAGATGGGAGATAAATGTGAGATAAAAACAAGTGACACAGAGTGAGTCATTGATATGCTAATAGTAATTTTGTGGTAGGTGCCGGAATTACCTCCTTTAACATATTTTGTCTGTTTAAACAGTAAAAAACACTTCCATGAGGCGGTTCTCAGCAGACTGATCACAGTCAGTGAACTTCACATTTCAAAATAATGTCAATTTAGTATTTAATTGATTTTATCTGAATAAATGAAATGGGTAAATTATACTACCAACATCTGTGAAAATCAAGTAAAACCACAACATTCACACTGTGTATGTGCAAGTTGGCCCTCCAGGGAAAAACCAAATCAATAAGGAAAAGAGTAAGGAAAACATTTTATAAAAATAACATTATATATAAAAAAAAAAGAATAAAAACATACAGAAAAAATAGAGCACTTGATACGCAAAAATGTATACACATATATTGCCAAAAAGTACACAGATTGTTATTTAATATATATAAATCATATTTATGTTCTTATTATTTTACTTCTTTTTTTTATGACACCCCTAGGTCAATACAAATGAGTACCAATCAAGCAGCATCCAGGGTCAAAGTTGAAATAATTTGAACCCTGAGCGCAGTGCTCTGCGACAATTTTGCATGACGTTGAATAGAGCTCTCCTGTTTCCATAGAAACACTGCCAGCGCCCAGTGATTTCACCCTTAATCATGTGTAGACAGCTTAAGCATCAACAAGCTGATTTCTTAATGAACTTATCTTAATTGTAGTGCGGTGTACACAGCAGAAAGGAGGCTCTTTCTAACAAGGCAGGTTGTACCAGAAGCTCTCTCAGATCCTAATGAGACCTTCTGAAACCTTTTTGGTCACATGTGAGCGTGTTGGTGTTTAAGAGTTGGCCTCCCTCACAGAGCTCCCACTGTGGCAGAAAGGCTTTAAAGCTGGAGGATTTTGTTGATCCTGATCAGGTGGCTTTACTCTCATTGGTTACTTGTTGCATTACGTTTTCTCTGTTCGTGCCTTTCATAAAAGTCATTTGTTGAAAGGGTTTGAGGATTACATTGGAACAAAGCCATCTGGCTCTAATCTCTGGTCATCTGTCCTAATTGGCACTATATTTAAGAGTTGCATACAACCTGCACACCTACAATGTATGTAGTGGTGCAATGATTATGGAGTTGGTGTTAGAAATTGCATCTTTTCTGATTTATATCATTTTTTATTTCATATAATATTTATTTAGGTTAAGGATTTATTAAGATTATTCACTAATCAGCTAAATAATCAGTACATCAAAAATATAATAGGTTATATTTACAATAAAAAAGACAAATTAATACATAATAATAAGTTAACAATGAATGAATTCAATATTTAATTTAAAATATTATAAAATACATAATTAATGATTGTATAGATTTGTTCTAGTATCTATATGATATCATAATAAATATAATAATTATGATATATATTTTAATTTCTTTCATGTTCCAGACTTTTGCAGTATTTGACCTTTATTTCTCCCCTCTTAATATGCAGATTGTCTGCACACAACTTGGCACTTACTTGATTCTGATTGTGAAATAGTTAGTAGTTACTTGGTTAGTCAGTCAGGAATATTGAACCAGTTCAAAACACTGTAGAAAAACACAGGTACTTTCTTTACTTTTCCAACCAGCGTTTAGTTTATATTCACTACTGCCTACTGAGTACAAATAAATGTTATACCTGTAATATATATTTATTCTTTATTTTATACATTCTCATGAGAAGTGTCTCAACCTGTAGTTTTAAGTTAGTTTTCCAGGTAAATCAGCCGTTGATGTAAATCAGGGTTCTTACGGTCATTAAAAACCTGGAAAAGTCATGGAAATTCAAAATGCTAATTCCAGGCCCTGGAAAAGTTATGGAAAACAATATTTTTCCCAAGGTTTTGGAAAAGCCATGGAAATATAACCAAAATTGCATGAAATATAATTTATATTTTATCTAATCGCCGAAATGGTAACACTATAATGATAATACATACTGTATCGTATAGTAATGAAACGTAAAATGGCATTTAGCTGTCGAGGTATTTTGCTGGTGAGAGATTTGAGTTGCTTTAGCCTGAAGCTAGTAAGCCAACTATTGTATTTGTTGTAGATAGGCACAACATGTTTCATATGCAGACCTTATTTTCCTGTTCCATGTTAAAATAAATCATTTTCAGTGGTCCCGCTGAGAGAGTAATTTCTTTGGTCATGGAAAATTAGATAAAGGTCATGGAGAAGTCATTGAAAATCATTGATGAAAAAGTGTATGAACCCTGGTAAATGACTCTGTGATGATTGGATGGTGATATGATGGCCTTTGTTCTCACCCTGATGCATTTCCTCCCGCCATGGGGATCCGTACCTTGGCCTCCAGTGTTTTATCTACCTCTGTGTTTTTTTTGTGGCTAACAACTAATGATGTTTTGAAAGTTTGCTAATCCTTTAATCTAGCCCCAAGAATTACAGAGAGGTGGTGATGTCAGGAGAGAAAAGAGCAGTGGCCGATCCGTCATGGGAATTTACAGTTGAGTTGGTGCGTGGAATCTTAATCTGTGGCGGCATTGTTCGGGGGTTAGGGTCCTGCGTGGGGGGCAGACTGGCCGCATGTTGGAGGGAGGTGGGGGAGGTAGGGCAGGAGGAGCAGGGGTGGGAACAGGTCTTCTTTTTTTGGGAGGAATGCTACTGTTGCTGTGTTGTTTTGACGGTAGGAAACACATGAGGGAGACAGGCTCCTGTTAGCAGCATGCTAACAAGTCGGATATCAAACAGATCAGGAGATAATTTCAAAGTGGAAAGACTTTATCTCGTGTTCACCAAAGCTGTGTTCACTGCCTGCAGAACAAGGTTATGAACAATTATGTTTAGTGGGCTTTTCGGACACCGCTAGTACTACAAGTTTAACCGATTGGGGTCTCATAGGAATACTGTTTCTTATATGCATTTCATTATGCGCTTGCTAGTCTGCCAACTTCGCCGTATGTTGGCTTCATAGACGTGATCACATTGAAATGTAAGGTTACTTATTGAACTTTTGCAAAAGCTTCATGTACAGAACAACTTCTATTTTTGATCATGTCGTTTTAGATGAATGGAGTGACATTCACTTCCAATTCACTGTCCCCACATTTTGATGTGAGCATTTGTTTATCTGTTTGTGTCTTCAGCCAATAGATGTGCTGAGAGGAAGACGGAGAATTTAGAAGAAGACGAAGGAGAAAGAGAGGAAGTGTTCACGGTGGAGCTTCACAGAGGTCCTCACGGCCTCGGTCTGGCGCTCGTAGATGGGACGGTACGCTAACGTCCTCCTCTTGTTCTCTCTTTCAGAATGTGACTTTATTCAAAATGAACAGTAGTGTAGAGATGACCACACTCTTATTAGGATTGGTTCACATCGGCAGCCTTGTGGGCTTTCAAGAAATGTTGTGCAGCTGCTAATGAGATCAGACCGTAAACTGAAGGGATTTTGACCACAAGCCTAATCTTACTAAAAGTTCTTACTTATTGAAGTGGGGGGCTAAAGCAACGTAATGAAAAAGAGCTGTAATACATTATGTTTTAAACCCAGACTCATTAGTGCCAAGTTATAATAAGAAACAGCATAACGATAAACCTTTTTTCACATAAATAACACCGATATTTGTTCTCTGTTCTTCTTTTTTTAATTGGCTGACAAAGGTTTTACAGTTACGAATAAAGTACTTAACCTTAACCTCACACCTGTTTTGAAAATTATAAATCACAACCGAGTCAAATGCTTATTGAAAATAAACAAACAAGCAAAAAAAGAACTGACCAAAAATACCCGTTTCATTTTCAAAAACATTTCTATTGATTTTAATCATCAATTTTAATTAATTGCATTACAAATTAAAACAAATAATATAGGAGGAAGTCAGAGTATGATTATTTTTCACGACATTCCTTCCAATAGTTGTTCAGATATTACAGTCCTGCAAAGAGACTAAAAAAAGAAATATTTCAGCAGACACACACACACACACACACACACACACACACACACACACACACACACACACACACACACACACACACACACACACACACACATTGGCTGCTACTTGTCACCCTAAATGTTACCAACCTTGACTCCACCTGTTTTATGTTTTTGCAGAAAACACAGCTGAGAATGAGCGGCATCTATGTGAAGTCGGTGGTGCCGGACTCTCCTGCTGCTCGCTGTCAGAAACTGAGGACGGGCGATCGCATCCTGGCTGTGAACGGCATCAGCGTGGTGGGGATGGAGTACAACCTGTAAGCATTACAGAACCATGTGCTTCATAAAGGACATTTCTGACCAGGGTGTTATGGTTTTAACAAAACAAAAATGCCCTAGTAACTGTTGATCACACAGCCATAAAAGCATACAATTCAATATTCACATGTTTGGTTTCAACTGATTTATTTTTAGCAGATTGAGCCATATTCTAACGTTTGCCCAAGGACATTTCCTGGTTATCTAAACAATAAATAAAATGCATAAAAAGAAATGTGGTTGCGAATGATTGACATATCAATACTATAGAAAATTAATCCCCCTAACATTTAATACACATCAAATAAAACAATGTCAGGCTTTTGTTTTGTTTGTTTCAACCAAATAGAAAATTCTATTGGTCTATATTGGTAAAAAGTCAGGACTGATGATATAGTTAAAGTGTTACCTCAGTAAAGAAGGTGGAAAGCATAAATATGAATAAATAGTATTTATTTGAGCAGTTTTTGGAGAGAGGGGCCTTTGTCCTTAAAGTAAAAGAAAATGTTCTTGGTGTATAAGGGGTAAAGTTTGAAGTGACATTTAATGCAGATATTTTTGTCCTTTATGAAAATCAGAGCTACTTTTTAAAGTGACGCATAGGGTTTAAAGTAGACACATATCTGCAGATATTAGGCTGACCTGTCCTCTCTGTACCTGCTTGTTTACATCGTGTTTGTTCTCATTTCAGTGGTAGAGAACTGATCCGATCATCAGGAGAATCTCTCAGACTGCTGGTGGCCAAAATCGACTCAAAGACCAGCGACAAGTGCTCGATTACGACTAAATGCTGAGGGGAGAGCTTTGTGTGGACGATCAAGTGCAATTTAAAATACTCTGAGGATGTTTGCTTCATCCTTCCTGCTAATCCAAAGCCAGTCATTATCTCAGAAAGGACAAACTCACGTCTCATTCCAGACGTATTGTGTGTTATAGAGCTTTGTTTCTGTGCGTTGAGACAATCAGAATGAGGGCACGGTCACGTTTTCATTTTGCTGCCACAGCTTCTGTCCGGCCTATAAACAGCTCTCATAAACCGCGAGGGAAGTAGCTGCCTGTGGCTGTTTGCTAACATCTCATTTCACTGTCTGAGTTCACAGTTTTCTGTCTGGGGAGCTTCATCAAGCTGCTCCAGGATCAAACATCTGGCAACAACTGGAATTATTCTGAAATGAATCTTTTTCAAAACTGTGAAACTGTGTATTTTACTCTGGAAAACAACTCCTATTAGTTCATTTGTTTTGGAGTCATAAAATCATATTTATTCACAGGTGGACATCAAATATATTTTCTTGTCTTTTCCAGAACATTCCCAAAACAAGGAAAACAACACTAAGATCAAGCAGATTCATCTCAATTTAGGAAATGTTTTTCTTGTTTTGAGTAAAAAACGCAATAAATATATAGGACTATCTTTGCATTCTAGCATTTTGGTCGTTTTTATTGTGGTCTTAATGTCATCCCACAGATTCTCCTGCTGTGAAATATCCACTTTTATATCGCCTGAAAGATGAAAAGCAAAGCAGGACAAGTGACGGATGACTACAAACATCCAGGATTAAGGGTCATTGGATAATTCTCAACCTGAGCCCTATTTCCCCCTGTTATGTTCCCCATTTTAAAGAAAGGGTATTCATCTACACACACTAATATGTTTTTATATTGAAATAAAACAGTCCCTTAATTGCTGACAGTTTGATGAGACCGTTCCTTTAAATCCATATTGTAGGATGTTTGGGCCCAAATCATAAAACTTAATGTTTTTTTCAGTTGACATGAAAAACATCAGCGGATCAAGTTTAATAATGTTTACCACTGTAGAACGACAAACTGCTGCAGCCCTCATCGGAAGTCTGTCCATGATATCATCCCAAATGTTGTCAATTAAAGTTTATTGGCACACAGTATTATTCACAGTATTTTTGTAATATTTATGTCGCAGTATTTTTTAAACTAATGAATAAATATTATTTTGATTTTTAAAACCTTTAACTTCTGGTTATATTGTCTTTGTGTGTACTCCTTAAAGGAAAATGTTGGATGTTTTAAAGTTGGGTTGCATGAGATACTTCAGATTCAATATCCATAGTCGGTATATTACCTACAGTTGACTTTAGGGGTCCTATAATACTCCTGTTCAGGTTCATATTTTTATGTTGTGCCACTACTCTGACATGCTTCAATGCTTTAATGTTCAAAAAAGTATTTTCTCATCTGGCCGGGTCTGTTCAATCAATCAATCAATCAATCAATGTTTATTTATATAGCCCAATATCACAAATGTTACATTTGTCTCAGTGGACTTCACAGTTTGTACAGAATATCAGTATGACAATACGACACCCTCTTTCCTTAGACCCTCACATCGTACAAGGAAAAACTTCCAGAGAAAGCCCCACAGTTTAAAGGGAAAAATGGGAGAAACCTCAGGGAGAGCAACAGAGGAGGGATCCCTCTCCCAGGACGGACAGACGTGCAATAGATGCCGTGTGTAAATCGAAAAGATAATACATTTACAACATAGGTAGACCAAATGTTTGGAAAGACCAAATGTTTGGAAATGCATGTGTCTATAATAAGAAGATGAATCCACGAGGATGTCAGCAATCTTGTGGGAGCCATCAGGGAAGTAGTATGGTGAGAGTCAGGCAGGACCGCAGAGACAGGTTCAGCCACGACTCGAAGTCCATACTACTTCCCTGATGGCTCCCACAAGATTGCTGACATCCTCGTGGATNTAAGCTCACTGCTGGTGAAGACCTACAGTTCTACCTCACCTCTTTCATGCGAGGTAGTTTCTTTTTCTCTATTTTTCCGACTTGTCACTTTCTTTCTTACAATTTTTTTTCTTTATGCGGCTTTTGGCAAGGGAAGAAGACGTATGGTCTTCCCCTGTTGCACCTCTTTCACTGCTCTTTCCAACTCCTCAAGAGGAGTTGAAACCCTGTCTGTCTTCCTTTTGTATTTGCGTGGCATGATGGATTTTGGTCTAAAATTAAGAATGTCACATAGTTTTAGTGATCAAATGTAAGAATACAATGTACAATAACAATAAAATACAATAAAGTAATATATAGTACATAATCATAAGTTTGGGCCCTTTGGCACAAATTACCCCAAGCCCACCATTTTGAAAAAAATGCATCCCCCAGCTGTTTTGAGCTAGCATCATGCTAACTGTATAGACTCATGGTGTAGCTTACTAAAGCACTAAAACATGTGTGAACTGTTTTCAAAGTTCTCTAAATTGTTCAAACACAGCAATCAAAAAACCTTGATCATAGAAATTTTACTTTGGAGGGCAAAAAAATGTTTTTTGAACTTAAATGTGCTTACCTCTCAAGCCATGTGTCTCTCTTCTTTGCAGGATGATTGAAATGGATGCCTCTTCAAAAATATGTGGTCACATGACCAACTTCTTCTATGGTTTTCTAGATAACAGGGGTGGCACTACTTGCCCCTTGGCACAAATTACCCCACCCTCCCTACTGAAAAACCAAAAGTAAAAGTATTCATTAAGCAGATTGGTCCATTTCAGAATAATATATATGAAATGCTTTGATTATAATTATTGATAAATGAATATGTTTATCAGGGCAGGTTGTATACATATTTTATTGAAAATGAAGTATCTCTTCATTGAAAAGTGTTTTTCAATGGCTTCCATGTCATATGACCAAGTGAGTATTTCAGAACACTGGACGAGTAAGACAAACCTCTTTAGATTTTTTTAAAGAGCCAATCAATGCAGCATTGCAATACTATGCTGGTCTAGTAGAACACACATATTTAAATGGATCTTAGTATTGTTTTCAATTTGATATGATTTTTGTATTAGTGATAAACTATTTTTAAAATGTCAGATACTAGGCAACTGAAAGCACTTGAAATTTCAAATGAGAACAGTATTTTTTTCCATGTTGGAGCTTTCACTCAAGGAAATGAAAACATGTTCCAGCGTGCATCATGCGCTCTCTGACTCAGAGGCATCCTGACTGTTTCTCCTCCAAGTCACTCTTTCCTTGTCTCCGTCTCCAAACGGGATTTCCTGTCTGTATCTCAGGGAGGGGGCCGGATCCCAGGACCAGCACGCCCTCCCCCCCCTCCCCCAGCTTCCAGCGCTGGGCTGGGGGGGACAGCAGTGAGTAGTTCAATCACTTTCCTAATGTGTGAATCTGTTTCCTGCCTTCATTGTCTAAGATGAACAGGAAGGACAGACAACCATTACGGATGTTCTTCCCGCACGTTGTCACTCTGAGGCCTGGTTTTAGACTTTTAGTCTGGATTTTATGTGGTGTTTTACAATTTATACTTATTTTTTTGTTATTATTTATTTTATTGTATTTTGTAACCATCACACAATCAAATGCTAGGCCAAGAAAGGAAATGATGTATATTTTGCATTTGACTTTAGCTTCCCAAGTTTTAATTGACCACCTTTTGACCACCTTTATTCTCTCAATGCATCTTTCAGGTAGCCACCCAAAGACATATGACCTTTGACCTTTGTGTAGCACCTGCATGTGCAGTGGTGAGTGTTTCTCTGTACTCCACAAACAAAACCTATGTTTTTACTCGTGACGTGAGCTATGCAAGCCAATATCAAATATACTCATCACAAATGTCAGTTTCTTTTCAGTTATTTGTTGGGTATATTGGAGTAAAATAAACTCTAAACAGTTTCTACAGTATCTCATGTTGTCAAGTTATTTTTCAACATCAAAACGGACCTTCATGTAGGACCTGAACCAGTCACATTTCATTCTGAGCTTCTAGCAGTAAATCACATTGATCACCTCCTTGTGTGTGTGTAGCCTAATTTTACTCACGCACTGTGTATTACCCAGGGCAACACTTGTCAGGGTTTGTCAGGAAGTTGGACCCAGGAGCATTCAAAAGTAAGATGGCAGGCAGAGTTAACTTTTAAATTTAAAAGCAAATTCTTATTTACAAAAGCTGATACAAAGAAACACTGAACATGGTAGGGGGGGGTGGGGGG
This sequence comes from Notothenia coriiceps, assembly GCF_000735185.1. NCBI lineage: Eukaryota > Metazoa > Chordata > Actinopteri > Perciformes > Nototheniidae > Notothenia > Notothenia coriiceps. The sequence goes on from NW_011350436.1 coordinate 37,321, forward strand.
GGGGCAGGCGAGGTGAACACTATCAGGAACAGGCGGGAAAACACCAAGACAGGAAGTAAGACAAGACCAAAGGGAAAACTGATTTCAAAAATAAAACAGGAAACGTAGAGTACAAAAACAAAGATCATGACAACTCTAGGGAGATAGGTTTCTGTTTCTTTTTTTATTATCATTTTGGCTGTGTTTATATATAATATGCCATAAAACCTTTTTCCTTTTTATGCCATGGCCATTACAACATAGAATCAAAAAAGTGTATATTATATCAGGCTTTCAATCTAGAGCTATTCCTTCAAAGTTCTGCATTTCACTACCTTCCATGATCGGATAAAGCCAATATCTCATATATATTATAAATGGCTTTTAAAATGGGTGTATAAGTGCATAGTAGCAATAAAAGAGCTCATATGAGTACTTGAGTGAATGAGTAACGGTATTTAACGTTAGCATCATTCCAGACCTGAGCATTAGAATCCTGCAGGGTGAACATACACTCTTAAAATATGTTTTGTGTTAGAAAGCTGCTGGGGAGCCTCACGCTCAGCACCTTGTTTTAATTACTTTCACATTTAAAACTTCATGCACCAATATATACAGCTGTGTTTTTATTTTAATCGGGGCCTCAGGGGGCCACAGAGGCTGCACTTTGCTGAGGAGGAGTGGAAAGTGCTGGGCTAGTGGAAAGCTCAGTGGCTATAAACAGAGCGGCTGGAGGCGACCACTAACGCGTGCCGACACACCCTGCTGCTCCACCCCACCCACCTCCAGCTGCACATGGAGTTCACTCAAAAACACCAACACACACATTTTAAAGTTCTGATTTTTTAAAGTGGGGTGGTATGAGGTACTTTTCTGTATTCCAAAGTGTGTTAAATACAGGGGAGGCAAGTTAGACACCGCCAGGTTGGAAAAGCAGAAAGGAGTAGCAGCATATAAGTAAAGTTATGTATTGATGGGGCGGGGAAACATATTTTAACATCCTAAAAGTGAAGTTTATACTATTTATAAAAGTCTCACCACTCTCATACAGCCTTGATTGATGAATCAAGGCAGGAGTAGAACCGCCACGCAAGTTTATTGTGAGGTAAAAGTACTATTTTTTTATGGAGGCTTGTGGCTTTGAAGATAGCATAGATTATGGTCTAAGCTCAATTTGTAGTTTAGTATAATTACTTTCAAAATTAGGAGAATGGATTCTAAGAGACCCTATGGGGGTTTTCCCTTTCCTGTAGTGTGTTCTATATGTTTCTGTGCATGTAAATGGTCTGCAAAGGCTAAAATAAGTTTCTCTACCACACGCCCCCCTGCATGAAACACATCCATTGGACTTGGACATTGTTTACTTCAGTTACATAGTGACATCACTATGTGACACTCATGCTTTCATTGGCTAGCGTTTTATCACATGGTACGTGATAGGCAAAGGGGCGGGACATCTCTAAGTGGTTGACCAATCACAACACAAAAAAACAAAAACGATTTATTTGAAAATTTTCAGTCTGGCTTTCGAACACATCATAGCACAGACACAGCTCTGGTTAAAGTCACAAATGACCTTCTAATGGCCTCTGACAAGGGACTTNGAAGGGAGTATAAGATCACATCCCCCTGCAGCATTGACAAGTGGGATGTTCAGTAGTAGGCCGAATCTGTGAAGAGATTCAGATGCAGATGATTTGCAGATGATTAGGTGCTCATTTTGGAATTTTAATTTTGTTCTGAGTATGTGTTCATGTGGCGCTAGGCCTTGTTTAAGCAAATTGGCCACACCACAAAACTTGGTGGTACAGCCAGAAGGGAACAGAAGTTCATATTTCCCTGCAGCATTGGACAAGTAGGATGTTAGGTGTTCATAGGCCTTGTTATAGAAAAGTGGCCTTTGATGTTGTTACAACTTTAAATAAACATTAAATAAATAATTTTGTATTGAATTTGTCTTGCTTTTATATAGCATTATTGTTTGTGAGATTAAAATGATCTGTTTTACTTCAATTATCAATGGCACAATTTACCCCAGTGTATTGTCTCTAATGGCACAACTTACCCCGCACCGGGGGCAAGTTGTGCCACAAAACCACTTTTTTTTCTAAAGCTATATTTCTCAAACAGTTTATTTAAGATCCGAAGTGATTGTTCCCAGGGATGCACAACATCCTAAACTATATGTACATATTTTAGTTGGAGGCATTGCTGTAATCCCCTTGCTTTAAAGGCACTTTAAGTAAAAATTGGCACTACTTACCCCACTCTCCCTATATGTTGATGCTAATACTTTTACTTGAGTAACATTTTGAATGCAGGACTTATACTTACTTAACCCTCCTATTGACCGGGAACACCATGGGTGTTACAAAGTTGACTAAATCATCCAAACTTCAATGAAAGTTGTGATCAGTAATTGTATATGTTCAAATATCTGCTGTTAAGGATATCAAAAAGCCTTAATGCAATCGAATGTAAAACAAAAAAGCTATGATTGATGAAAGTAGTAAATCGGTCAGACAACAGGAGGGTTAAGAGAGTATTCCTACAGTCTGGTACTTCTACTTTTACTCAAGTACAAGTTTTGAGTACTTCTCCCCCCTCAGCTCATTGCACACCTGCTAGTTCTGTAGGAAGGTCTTAACTAATTGCCATGGTTACATCTCATCCCCTATTTCTCTAACAGGGAGACTCTGCCACTGTTTCTCCTCTGCAGGGACACCACTGCCCTCTGCTGGAATATGTCAGCTGGTGCAGGGTGGGAAAAGGCTGAAATTGAAGTCCCACTCATAATGTGTCATTTTGAGTGGACATAATTAAAACTAAAAAACAGAATTTTCCCTCTGGAATCAACAAACGGTAAAGAAAAATTAGGGCCTTCACTGGAAATGATGAAGCAAACCATGCCATTTTTATGTATTAATCCTAATGACAAAACATATATATATATACGGGAGTAGTCATTATTTTTTAAATTATAATCAAATGTGGACTTATAGATAGAGCATATTAAATAAACATCCCAAACATGACCCAAGCAACTGAACCAATATCTGCTTGTAAATGACACTCCATTTTACTTTTTACTCACAAGGATATATGTCCATAAAATATTACCTGGGAGATGATTGGACTAGGCAAAACCTCCTCTGATGTATTTTAAAAGATACTCTGTTTTCTTGAAACGCACTTCATGTCGGGGGGAAACTGTGTGATGGAAATATTGTTGCTTGACCTCCAGATATGAATCTTTGACACTTTTGTATTTCATTACTTCTACTTATTATCCAACAAGTGTAGTTACATGTGTCCTACAGTACCTTGGCTAGGTTATGTATGATTGTATGATGCAATGAAAATGACCTAAATCTAAGGAAATGTTAAAACTGTTCATCAGCTCTTTAATAATGAGCTTCCTTGATTGACTGAGAGAGTGAGGGTGTGAATGTGTGTGCACGGTGACTCGTCAGAATACATTTGATTTTGAGAAACTACTAGCTCTATCTGCTGTATACGTTCCAACTGAGTTCTATGTGTGTGTGACATGTAAAAGTGAAATGCTGACAGGTGTGCCTTTTTTAAATGCTAAAGCTGGCTGAGGCTGACTCCAGCAACACAATGAACAGTTTTATTGTTTTTTCACACATTGAAAAACCAAACGTCTTTGTTGTTATACATTTAAAGCTGATGTATATAAGGGCTCCAAACCGTTCAAAGTCAGTTTAGTCATGTTATAAGTGTATTTGAAAGGTACAAATGTTCCATCAAATGTTATTAACACACTCTGGTATTAGAACAATGATTTCCGATAGATATTTTATATTAATTTTACTTTGCTTTTGGATAAAAGTCACAGCTTTTCAGCTTTGCTAAAAGACAGATTCAATCTACACAAGATTGAGTTATATGGGAGTGGTTTGGGTAAGTGACGCGTTGATAAGGTATCTGCGTTGTTTCAAGTAAGAGGACAGGATTAAAATAGTTAAACTAGGAGACACAACACAAGTGGGATGCACTGATGCATAACCCGAGGCCTTAATGAATTCATGTCATATCGACAAATTCCTCAAAAAGACCCATTACACCTTTAATCTACGTACGAAAGTCTCATATAATTTTCTTCTGCGTCAAAAAGAGTTCAAATTGTATTAAAATTCAATTAAGAACAGATCAATAATCCTTGCTGTGGTTAGTCTTGATTTATCCCGACACACCACATCCTCCTGCCACAAATCTATATCACCAAATGTTGATTCATCCGCCACTGAAAATAGTCCCAAGAAAATGCACCATGTCCTCACTTATTTTTAGCAAAGATATTCAGCCTTTATCAGGATTGTATCTGCATCTATTGAGACTGATTTACTGCACATTTGGATGGACACCGATAGCCAGGTTTTCTTTAAAAATTGTTGGAAACTTTAAACGAATATCAAAAATAAAATCAGCCAAAGAAAATGCAAATGATCCTTGTTTCCATTTCCTTCCACTATTTGATTATGAGGACAGTTTCATTGAGATAAACAGCTGGAAGACCCATCACAAACCAATACCTTTTCACTCACTCACTGCCTTCTTATACATCAGTGCATCCCAAAGTAAACGCCATTTTAAAAATACACAAAAAAATATCAAATAAATAAAAAAAAAATGTTTATATTGCCTTGTATTGATTTTAAATAATGACTGTCACAAGTCAGCCGCACACTGTTAACTTGCACACGTGAGGTTGTGTCACTGAGAGAGAGAAGGCACAGCTAGGATAAAGCAGTCAAATGAAGCCCTTAAATCTGATTTTAGGAGCTAGCTGAGTTCTTATATATAACAGCCACAGTCCTCCATCAAGAAAAACTGCACTAAATCCTGTAAGGACAACATTTCCACATTCAGACAAAAAAGATCAATCTATCTGCAGATTTTAAGTCCATAACAGTCAGTTGTTGTGTGCGTTTGTGACAGATAATGTTTTTTCCAACCAGTATCCTGCACTTTTCAGATAGGTAGGTAAAAAGGGTAAGAAGCATCCCTGTCCTCCTTCTTCTCCCTTTAGTCTTCATCCTGGATACTCTGCTTTTTCTTGGCCACCCGGGCCTGGCGCATCTCCTGCAGGGTCTCGTGAGGGTCCATGATGAAGGCCAGAGCCACGCTGGCAGTGCCGTCGCCGCTCTGACGGGAGAAGCACAGGAAGCTGGCCCAGAGGAAGGCGCAGCAGCCCATGAAGGCCGTCCGCAAGTACAGCGGCATCAGGACGAAGTTCAGGAGCTGCAAAAAGGGTGGTAAACATGATGTGAAGTTACAGATATTTATATACACTGTCGTCATTTTTTGTTTTCAGTGAACAGAGTTACTTTCTTATCAGTTGGAAAAACAGTCAGACAAAACAAAGCTCTCCAAGGATTTAAAAAAAATCCATAAACAAGCAAAAATAATAAATGTGTAAAAATGTGCACCAAATTTGTATTTGCTTTATTATTTACCTGCATGAATGGCCAGTACATGAGTCCAGTCTGAAAAGGAAAAGAAAATGAAACTATGACAAAATCCATATATGCCATTTTGGAAAAAGATATGGGTCTTAAAGGGACCCTGTTCTGCTTATTTTCAGTTTCATTTTTGTATTTAGTGCCTCTACTGTGACATGTTTCCATTCTTTAAGGTTCAAAAAGCTCTTTCTCATACTGCCTGCGCTGCAGCACCTATTTTCACCCTCTGTCTGAAACCAGGGCCCAGTCTGCTCTGATTTAACCAATCAGAGCGTCCAGTGATTGGTCAACAGCTTAGAGTTGTCCTGTCCCTATCATTTACAATGTGTTGGAGCACTAGCCAATAGAAGCGTGAGTGTTACATAGTGACGTCGCGATGTAACAAAAGTAAACAAAGGAATCTAAGGGAGGCGTTTCAGGCAGGGGGGGGTAGAGAAACTCCATTCAGGACACTATTAACTAATGATACGTTGACATTTACCAGGATCGTGAACCATTAATCCAGCAGCATTACACATGATTTATATTTGGCATGATATCAGCTGCTGAAACTCACTGACTTTTTTAATCCTCTGGCAGTAGCCGCGGCTGAATTACCCAGCTTGCTCTCGGGCTACGTGTCCACTGCGCAAAAGCGTCAGCGAGCACAATCTGGGTTAATCTGTTTGAGCAGCAGCAGCATGGGGAGGGAAGGTGACTTTCCTCTGCTGGATGCTGCTGAGGCCTTACCTTCCAGGTGTTGAAGAACTTGTCTCTCCAGTCTTCAAAGATGTCCTCCTTACCCTCCAAGATGCTCACCCCTGCAGGAGAGAGGAGACTTTTAGGTCCAGTTTGAGTTGATTAAAAAACTTGTGTAAGGACCGTGATGGATTGATAAATGGGCATTCCGGGCAAAGGCACACAGGCCCAAAGTTTCAGGGGCCTGACTTACAAAATGTTGTTGAAAAATAATCAAACAACTATGAATGATTAAAAATGTCTACAAAAGATAAATAAAATAACTTTATAGGTGCAAATCAACCACATTAAGACGGTAAATGACTGAAAATGGACTCAAATTGACGAAAAGTATATTCACATAAGGACTTTTCACGAAAGAAGATGCAAAACCACCATGAAGGACACAAAACAATCACGTGCAAAACACACACAAAACAAGCAAACTATACTACATATAAACTTGCAATAATGATAAATACAAAACCACCACACAAACATTAAAAACATCTACAAGTAGACACAAGACAACCAAAAACAGATGCTAATTTACTAAAAATAGACTTTTTAAGTTTGGGTGTCTTGTTTCTAAGGAAAGGGGGAGGGTGAGGGGGTCCTACATTTTTGAGTCCAGGGGCCTAAACTCTCAAAAATACGTCCCTGACTCACCCTGCATGATATTTGACTGAGGGATGACCTTCACAAGAAACCTCATTAAACCTCCCTTTTGTGTTTCGTTGTTATGATTGCATGCTATTTCATATTGAATCAGCCTGAGTGCATGTTGTTGAAGCAAATATTCTGAACATTTGTACAAATGTGCCTGCTCTGTAGTTTGACATGAATCGTTTTAGAGATATTAGGAGTTAGTTAGGTGCACGTGAATTGACAAAGCCTTTAATTGTCTTCGCATTAGATTGGATTCACCATCAGGCTGTTTTACCTGTGTAGAAGGCACTGGTGGCCAAAGGCGACGCGAAGCTCTGGTCCAGCAGGAGTTTGCGTAAAACCATTCCGGCGGACTTCCCGGGGAACCGTCTCTCCAGGGCTCGCAGCCAGAAGTAATTAAAGTTCCCATGGAAACTAATTGCTACAATAGCCACGTTGCGCGTGTGTTTCCAGTCAATGTTATCCTCTTGAGCTACGAGCTGATGGACCAGGTCACCGCCGGCGAACAGGCACCCATACAGAGTGACATTGGCCAACCAGGGAAACCTTTTGGCGGCCTCTTTGAGCACGACCCCCCTCATATTGGCACCACTGAAGGGACGCTGTGGCTCCTAAATTGATGCTGTTAGGTCTTTGAATGGTTTTTCAGCCATCAAAACGTAGGCATAGCGGTTAAACTGGTCTCACCACGGCCGGATATCAGTCTGCTGGCCGGCACGACGCTATCCATCTGTGCGCAATAATTAGAGAGGGATTAAAAGGCTCCACTGGCTGCGGGAATATCACACATTACCTTCTCAAATGAGTAATGAGAAATACACACTCATATATGCGTAAAACCTGCCATGGCTCCAGTTGGTCACTTGGAAAGTCTTTGAAGTAGAGCGTCCTCGAATTACGCATGCGTAAAATCCATCAATCCACCCTTTCCTTATATAAAGGAGACACGGAAGAAAAATCTGAAGAGGAACAATAATATAAATCTAGATATTTCTGTCTGCTTTCACTCTCAGTGAATCAGGTGCCTGTCAAACAAGTCCTGCCGGTCGAGCTCTAATCTGAGGGATTGTCCCGGGACGCTCAGATGTAGCCTCGATGACCGTGTACGTAACTACGTCACACATAGCATTAGTTTGCTGCGCAGTGATCTGCGGTGACCAAACAGCTCCCTCTCTTTCTCTAGCTATCTTGGGACTCTTGTACTATGTGGTTTTGTGGCATTACCATTGTTTCTTCTTTATCTAATTTGCAGGCTGGGATTAAAGAAACTGTAATTGCAGTTAAGAAGCAGCTGGGCCATACTACTTTGGCCTAACATTGAACTTTGACCCTGTTGCTCATGTATGTGCTGAGCAAAGGAATGTGCGTAAGAATAGCCAGAAAGGCATGCTGGCCCGCATACTGAAAAGGTGTTGGTATTTTTGGCTCAATGCATTTTACACTACTACATACTTAATGTTCTTTAAATGGCATGCCTTATAGTATTGGAATACAAGTATTGGAACGCAAGTGTAAGTGAATATCCCTAGTTTTACTTATGATAATCATAATATCCATCTATTACGCACACCATTTCTGTATAAAATGATACGTTTCAAATATAAAACTCATTAAATGTAGACTTTATTTGCCTCATCTACGGATCTTTCAAACATACTCTACTGGTTATTAGGTTAAACATAATTATAAAAAGGAATACATTAAATTAAACATGATAAATGTATTACAGAGGTGGTAGAAGTACTCCGATGTTGTACTTGAGTAAAAGTAGAAGTACCAGAGTGTAGGAATACTCTGTCTGTTGCAAGTAAAAGTCATGCATTCAAAATGTTACTCAAGTAAAAGTACAAAAAGGTATTAGCATCAAAATATACTCAAAGTACTAACAGTAAAAGTGCCCATTATGCAGATTGGTCCATTTCAGAATAATATATATGATATGTTTTGATTATAATTATTGATGCATTAAAGTGTTATCAAAGCTGGTAAAGGTGCAGCTAGTTTTAATGACTAGTGAATGTATACTGCAGGGTAGCTTGTGAACTCAGGTGGAACTAAAGTCTGATTTAAGACTTGATTATATTTCCCATCATTAATCCAAATCTGTAAAGTAAAGGGACAAATATATGTAGTGGAGTAAAAGTAAACTAGTTACCCCTGAATTGCAGTGGAGTAGAAGAACAAAGTAGCATAATATGGAAATACTCAAGTAAAGAACAAGTATCTCAAAATTGTACTTAAGTACAGTACTTGATTCCCACCTCTGATGTATTCAAGCAGCAAACCAGAACACATGGAGTTTCCATTTTGTGCCAATAGAGGGCGAAGTTACTCCACAAAGGGCCTGCAGGGGCTAATGTATCTGTACAACAAATAACGCTATGCAAATAACGCAATGATTGATGTAACACCGAGGCTGAAGTCACATATCCTACACTTAATAAATATGATAGCAAAGAATGCAAGATATTACAGTAATGTAATAAATACATAGCATCCAATTTTTTTGTTGTTGAAAGATTTGTTTTTATACTATGTTTATATTTAAAGATGCTTAATTTTCAGTACAATTGCATTTGTAAAATTCACAAAACTATCCATTTCTGCAAAAACAATGTCCAAAACAAAGCAAAAGTGCACACATGTTTACAGAGGGACACAAATGTAGTCGCGTAAAAATAATACAGTAACATTCTTCAACTTCACTACATTACATATATATATATAAGGTAAAAAAGTGAGGACATATTACTGACATTAAACATCACTCTAAATTAAAAAAGAAAGAACACAATAAAAGTAAATAAATACCCAGCTGCAACATACATTTACATTACAAGTCTAGATTTTAATTAATTTCACCAGGAGGTTGATTAGGGACGGGTGAACCGAGCATTCCTCACTCCGATTGGCTTACTTTCTTGTCGATCATAATGATCTTGTCGCTGATTGGCTCCTGGCCTAGAATCCTCGGAAGTGTCATTTTTGTACTTGAGCAAAACTTCGGCATATCTATCGGTGGTGTGGCGTTGGCTTCTAGCTGATTCACAACTTTTGGAAATAAATGGCCACTGAAAAGCTCTAAAACAGGTATGTTTCTCCACCTAACAAGATTAACTTTTCATTTAAACCAAATAGCAGATATTGTCTTGTGTAGCTTCTTGTGTTTGCTCTCCCAAACATTGTCTGAGTTTGATTGTCTTTTGGCCACAAGCTAGCCAACTTTCCTCCTGTCTTGAAACGTTTCTCAGTAACGACAACTCATTACAACGTCGCCTATCTAACTGGTAAACGTGTCTTTCATAAATTGTAGCTTATCTGAATCGTCTGAATCAACAGTAACACAAGTTTACTCTCATTTAACGGCTGATACTGACAATTTATGCAGTTTGCCTGTTATTGTCATCATCTTCTTCCACAAAAATGCAACGTGACCACCATCTATTAAAGTTCACATTTCAGGGATAAAGAAGGCGCTTTGAGAAACAGCTTTCAAACCGAATTGACTTGAATACAATCTTTATTCAGGCAGACCCTATTTTTTATGATTGTGATGTGTCTCAGTCTGCTGAGAGGAGCTAGAACTTTGAAATGGCAGATTTGTGAAGGGAGTTTGTTAGGGGTTCTCCCCTCACGCTTAAGATCAACAGTACTGTATCCACCGACCTGCGTCCTCGTGACATTCCCACGGATCAATTATACACCGTAAATCTATTTTGCATTTGACATGTCTAAACTTCCATAAGCAGACCCAATACTGCTGGGTAAAGGTTTAACTTTATGAAAATAACTGAAAATACGGAAGTGTTTGTAAGCGAGTTGAGACATGTCTGCTGTCTCTTCTTGTCACTGCTCTGCTCTAATAATAATAATAATAATGTTTGGTTGCACTTGAATGCCTTTCATAACTTTGCTGTTTGTCAGAGCATGTGCAGCATGCCTGAAGGAGTTACATGCTGCTTCTTTACATTCTCTAACGGTTATTTAAAGATAAAACATACAATTCAAATGAGGTCATAACATTATATGATGCATTCAAGTGCTTAACAATAGTATGTCTATCACGCTTCCAGTATGAGCACTCAAAACAGCCAATATGCTCATGAATGTTGAGGAGAATATTATAAAACAAAATGATGAACATGCACAACCCAACCTTTTTGTCAAGTCTGTTTAAACTGTCCTTTTTTGTTACCTTTTATTCTGGATTGTTTCTCAAATTCAATATGAAATGGCTTTCCTTGCTTCACACAGAGCTTGTTTTAAGACTTGTTTGCCTAGACAGGGTTGTGTCACTGCATAATATGTAATACCGTGAACAGTGTGACAGACCTGTGAAGGCAAGACAGTAGGACATCATTACACACAGGTTGACCTAAATACTCTACAAAAACACTACCGTTAACTCTCTGGCTTCATATCTTCATACAAAAGCATCAAGAGTACAGGTTTGTTTCTTGCCAAAGCCATAATTTATCATACTTTATACAGGCAATATATTTCTGTCAGTTTGACATATGCTTGACTGAGTTCCAATAACTCACTTTGAGTCTTTAGAAGGCTTTAGAGAGAGAGAGAGAGAGAGAGAGAGGGATTATAAATCCACAGGATTAAAGAGATGGTCAGAGAGAAAGCGTCCTTTTTTAGAGGATAAAAAGAAAATCTATGTTGTGAGTGTCTGTTAATGCTGCTGGAGTTAAAGAGGGGGGGACTAATATCTATGTTGTTTGTGTCACAGAGAGTGCATGCCTGCATAATTCTGTAGACCTGCATTTGCATGCATGGGGGTCTTAATGCAAAGACCTGACAGAAGAGTAATGCTCTTAATGTGTGTCAGTATTTTGTGACAAAGGTTGTAATGGCATCCCGGTATTAAAGGTGACAGTTATCATTGTATTGACATTTGCACATCTATAGTTTAAACAAATGGATCCCATTAAGTCTCTGTGTGTTAAGGAAATGTAGAATAAATCCAGGTTCTCCCATATAAACCCTAGGTTCACTTAAATGTGTTTTTTATATATGGTTTGGGTGAATTATTTTTAAAGTTTTCAGAAAACTGAACCATTGTTATTATGTTATCATCTGTGTATGAAAGGTGGGAAAAGCCAGAGCTGATAATGATAAACAACCCCCAAAAAGCTTAAAGAACAGTCATATACTTAGTTTTGATGCTCTTCATATTGCAATTTTTTTTGCTGCACCAGAATCAGGTTGATGGCATCATAGGTTTACAAATACAAGGAATTTGCTTTGGTGTGAAATATCGCATACTGTACACAAAACCTAAGATGTAAAAAAGGAGCAAATATTCAGAATTTTTTTTTTTTAAAAAGAACACCTATCTAAAAAGATGTTAACAAGAAATGTTAATATACCAGAAAGGGAATATCATAAAGATGCGACACATTTAAAAAAAAAAAGCTTTGCCATTTATAGTGATCGTGCGATAATTATCTTATGTGTATTTTTTATTATCTGTACACGATGACATCTATTACATGTCTGTATGTCCTGAGAAAGGAATTCTTCCCTAGTAGCTCTCCCTGATATTTCTTCAATTTTGTTCCCATTTGTGATATTTAGCTATATATATGAGTAACATGTCATTGATTGATATTACATATTTTGGCTTGCTTTGGTGCCACAGTTTTTTTTATTAAGGCGGGAAAACACCCTGGAATCACAGGTAATGTTTCCAATAAAGTTTTCTGGTGCTAAGTTCTAAAATGTACAGGGTGCTTTCGTATTTATCCTAGATAGATTTTCATAGTCCCTGTGTATGTATGATCCGGTTATGGTTTTAATTTAGAGACAGTATATTCACCGCAGTGTAATGTAAGATGCCCTCCTGGGTCACGTGATGATACTGTGTATAGTGCATCAGGCGCTACTTCCTCTTATGCTGCTGTAAAGGAAGCCGGCCGACCGCGGCCGGGCCAGGTTGTGTCATTACTTTCAGCTCTGAGGAGGGTTTGTCTAAAAAGACAGTAACTTTTAGGCCTTAAATATCTGCAAAACAGAACGCCTACTCCTCCCATCATGCATCATCTTGTATCAAACAGGAATTGAGCATATTACAAATACAATTCATAGCTTACATTACTAAAGGCATGAGTGATCATTCAATGTGAAAATGTATCATTAGGTAATCATATCGTCAGGAGATTATATATCGTGATACAGAAAAAGGTCATAAATTGAAAAACAGAAACCCATACAAAGTCAAATTGGACAGATAGTGACGATTTTTTATGGTTTTGTTTTTTTACACACTTACCATGACCACTTACTTCATATAAACAAACTTAAATACTCTCGCATTAGCCGGATGCCATTATTTGTCTGATTACTCTGTATTTGTGTGCAGGCCAATCACTTTTTTGTCCTCCATAATTTCACTTGAAACTGACAAAAAAATGTGTGGACAGCTGAGGGAATAAAACTGCTTCAGTATTCTAAATTCTTGAATCCTAACTGATTCTGAACAATGAATATTTAAAAGAATGTCTCACTGAAAATAAGTGTGAAATAACTATGGGTTTTATAGTTTATTGTATTTTGTTATATCAAACAGTGTTTCTGTGAGATGTGTTGACGCTGTTGTAAACTCTCCTAATCTGTTAAAGTGTGTGTAACTGCGTGACATTAGCTCTGACATTACAGCTGTTTTTTTTAAACTCTGCATGTTGACGTTACTTTGTTCTGTGCTATCAGTTTCCATAAATACAATGACCGGCTTTTACATTATCACACAGCCAAAATAATCAAATGCAGAATTATTCTAGCGATATTTGATAGGGGATGTGAAGGTCACGGGAAGTAGCTTAACAATCTGCTGAACCTATTTTGTGTTTTATTTTAGTTTTGTGGTTATCCAAATTGTATTAAAATGTCAGTATCAATCTTGTCCTACGCAGCAGAGTCCTGAAGTGGTCCTAACGGGCTGGTAGCAGGAGGAAGTGGTTTTTCTTGTTGCATCACTTCCCCTGCCAGTCGAATGCTCTGCATGCAGTGTTGTATCTTGTAGTTTTTGTGGTGGAGGATGCAGGCTGTGATGCATTTCACTCCATATACATGTGCACTCTTTGTTATTTTGAGCCTTATACTAAAATAGTTTATAGGGGCCCTAATATGCTAATGTCTAAGTTCATATTAGTAGTTTGTGCCTCTACTGTGACATGTCCACATGCTTTAATGCCTACTGCCTATGCTGCAGCACCTCTCTCTGTCTGAAAGCAGAGCCCATTCTGCTCTGATTGGCTAGCTGGCCGGCTCTATGTAATTGGTGAACCGCTAAGAGATGTCCTGCCCCTTAGCCTATCTCGCACAATTTGTTGTTGCGCTAGCCGATAGAAGCGTGAGTGTAGCGTAGTGATGTCATTATGTTACAGAAGTAAACAAATGATTCCAATGGAGGCGTTGCAGGAGTGTGTGGGAGAGAAACTCCCTCTGGATGAAAGTAAGTAGTATGAGTGTGTCTGGTTACAGGTTATTCTGCAAGTTTGGTTGTATTTTGTAACTAATCTTCTTCTCTGTGTGTCAGGAGTTGGGAGGATGTCAGTGGAGGTGGACTTGTTGCTGCAGGAGGCCAAAGAAAGCATCGAGGCGGCCCAGAACTACCGCAGTGAACTCCAGCATCGCCTCAATGGCCTCAACCAGGCCCGCAAACAGGTAGCACGCTCACAGCTCTGCACACACAAAGATGTAGTCCAAAATACTTTATTCTACATATGTTATTTAAAATGATTCTTTATTAAGCTTCTTGTGCAAGTTGTATTGTTTAAAAGGGACACAGGTTCTCACAAATTGTTGTGTGGTCACTTTAAGAGTGTATTTAATTGTTTCAATTTTAGAAATGCATATTGTTACTCATCCATCTTCTGAAGCTAGGTGGATGCTTCCAGCAGATCATTTTAAGGATATGACTTCTCAAACATTGCATGACATGATTCTGGCTCATGGAGAGCAACCATGTATTAGTTTAAGAGAGGTCTCCACTCAGTGTTCTTCAAGTCATCACCCAGGTCCATTATCTGCTGTGTCTTACACCTTTAAATGAAGGTAAAGAAATGTTAAATACCGTATCATATTATTGGCCTTTTACATAGTTTATAAAGCTTAAGAAGTAGGAGAAATTACTTCCACCTGGTAACTAAACGTGCCAAAAAGTGAGGGGAAAAGTATAATATGTGCCTTGAAATGACATTAGTAGAAATATAAAGTTGCATGAAATGGAAATACTTTAGTAGCACTAACTCATGCATGAGACACAGTAGTGGAGTGAATGTACTCAGTTACATTTTACCGCTGATGGTGGATCTGGTCGCTCTCGGGTCAATAAGAAGTGTGTTGGCCCCTGACCCGCTCCCCCCCAGAGAACATTCTCTCTCTCGGCTATCTCTTCCTTCCCGCTGTCTAGATTTACCCCTCCAGCTGCTCACTGTAAACAATACTGCTATTTCCTGTTGCCATATACATCTTAAAGGAGAGAGAACAGGCCAGACTCTGACCCAAAACTAGGGGATGCTCTGATAGCCAATTTTGAGGAATCAGTATCAGCCGATACCCATCGCCGATCCGATCGAGTGGGCAGGGCCTATGGGGATCTTCCACTTAAAGTGATGTTTAAAACTCAGTTAATGGGGCTCAGTTAATGGGGCTCATTCACTGGCGCTTCCACAAACAACAACCAACATAATTATTACATTCAAATGAAGTACATTATTCAAGTTTAACCTGAAGAGTCAGAGCCTCACCAGCCATGAACCTCACTGCATGTCACTGCAGAAGCTTATATATAAACATCTAAGTTGTTTGTACCCCACCGCTTTTGTACATATAAAAACGCCACTGCCCGTGTTATTAGTTCATGTAAACTTGAATAATGTACTTCATTTGAATGTAATAATTATGTTGGTTGTTGTTTGTGGAAGCGCCAGTGAATGAGCCCCATTAACTGAGCCCCATTAACTNTAACCTCAGCTCAGTGAGGTTAAGACACACCTTGATACGATCATTATAGTTATTAATGAGACATTAGAAACTATATGAAAAACAGGTATAAAATACAATATTACAGTAAAACAAAGTTTTTATTAACAACAAACAAAAATACAGTTTAAAAGGGGAGTGATTTGTAAAATATCCAAAAAGAAAAATCTGCTTACAGATCCATAGATCTCCTAATGTTGCTCTCAAAATGCACCAGATTGATGCTTTTAACTTCAATATTTAAAAAAAAACATCTTCCCGGAGGAGCATGCCCCCGGACCCTCCTTGAGAAGGTTAGGTCCCCCCCACTTAAGTCATGTTCACATGGATAGGATACTAAATACATTTGCACACATCTTGTGTCCATATCTTTCTGTTTTGGTGGTCATGCCACAACCGTGCACTGCATGCATGCATGCGTCAGCGCAGCAGTCATGGTAAGATATCTGGATTAAGAGGTTGCTTTTTCTTTGCACAGCATGAAAGAAAGGCGAAATGAATGGGCTGTGATTTTATTTTTTTAAGCAGAGGTTGAGTTCAATCATTTGTTTAGCCCTCGGAGGATGTTGTAAAAATTGAAAGGAAAAAGGTTCCCCACCCCTGCTGGAAATAATAATCAAAACCCTTGATTTATAACTTGACATCTCTGTCTCCTATTGATCTGAGTATATTATAAAGAATAGCCAGTTAATTGAAGCATTATAGCACAGGCCTTTGTCAGATGGTATATTACACTGTTTTTTTCTGCTTCGAATAGTTCTCTCTTTTTTCACCATACCTGTGTTTGCATCACTGGTTATAGACGGGCAGATTTTAAACAAACATCTAGGTAACTCACACTTTTCTGGAAGATAAAAGGAATGTGAAATTGAAAAATGAATACCCAATCATCAAACACATTCATAGACCAAATTAGCTACCTGTTAGCAGAAATATTCAGATGTGTTAATGTAACATTTTGTTCAACTGTATCTGCTCATTTGTTATCAAAGAACAAGGACTGAGAAAGTGAATTGTCTTCCAATCTATTGCAGTTCAGTTTTTTCACACTTTATCTTGGTGAAAATTGAAGATCTGAATATATAGTTCATATAGTGGTTGATGGTGCTGTACGGATTTTAAAACCCATAGTAATAGTAAAGTGGTACAGTGTCACAAAAACTCATTTAATAATGACACAAAATATTTTTGAAAATGAACTCCGATAATTTGTCATTTAAATCCCTGATTTACACTTCGATCAATGTTTGTAGCTCTAAGCTTAGTACTAACTTGGTGAGTAAGGTGTTATTATAACTGATATAATGATATGTGAAACTTCCTTTGAAGATGTGAAATCACCACTGTGATGTTTGTCAGGCTTTTTATTGAATCATGTGTCTGTCTCAGACTTTACAGAGGAAATGTCAAACAGGAAGAGGAGGAGCTCCTCTCTCAGGGAGGAGGGAGAAACCACATTTGTGGCTCAGATGACTGTCTTTGATAAGAACAGGTGAGAAACACACACACTGCCACCCTCTGACACAAGAACACACTTTCCTCTTATCTCATGTGCATCAACGTGTGTGTAAACGCTGTGAATGATGTTGTGCTGTGTGTGTGTGTGTGTGTGTGTGTGTGTGCAGACGCCTGCAGCTGCTGGACGGGGAGTACGAGGTGTCTATGCAAGAGATGGAGGAGTGTCCCGTCAATAAGAAGAGGGCCACCTGGGAGACCATCCTGGACGGGAAGGTGGGTGTGTGTGTGTGTGTGTGTGTGTGTGTGTGTGTGTGTGTGTGTGTGTGTGTGTGTGTGTGTGTGTGTGTGTGTGTCCTTTTTATTACACACTGGAGACACAATGTCAGTACAACTCCAAGAGCAGTGTTGTTTCAGCATTTTGGTTACAAATATATATTGTTCAATGCCGTCACAAAAGTGTTCCTCAACCTGTGTGTCCAAAATCTTATTTGGATGCACCTAGTTCATTTTGGAAAAATATACTGGAAATGACAAATAGCCAGTTACGAGAAAATAATTGTGACTTTGAGGTCACGTGGATCAGACTAGCATTAGCAACACTTAAAATGTTGTTTTAGTAACAATAAACATTTTCCAGAATAAAATATTTCATGTTGAGATGATCAGTCTCGCAGCGGGCACATTTTAAAGTGTGACAGCAAGAGCGACAGATCAAAGGCATAAAATACAAATTTTAAGCTAATTAAATATAGAAACAAGCACACGTTAGTAAAAAATGTAGACATAAGTACACATCCATGATTAAAATGAAGTAACAACATTTAAAAGCCTAGTGGACATATGAAAGTGTTGAGATTGTATTCTTAAATAAGTTAACATTCATTCCAAGTCCACAGCCATCTTTAAAAAGGTGGTTGGTTTGTTTTTCATTAAGAGGTTTAACCTTTTTAAGAATGTTTTAATTGTGCAGCAAAGATATGCTTAATTTTATATTTGAATGAAGTCATTTCAAACCCAGATCAGTGAGTGCATGCCGCCCTCATAATGCAATGAAAATTCCTTTTCTCCATATGGAAGTCAAATCAGTGAGGAAACATATTGACTCACCGACCATGAGGTTCCATCCCTTCTATTTGTGCTCATTGGTTAAACTAGTGTAATCACATATCATCCTCTCTTTTCTGTAGCGTATGCCTCCCTTTGAGAGTTTCTCTCAGGGCCCCACCCTGCAGTTCACGCTGCGCTGGACCAGCGACGCCTCGGACCGCTCCACGGCCCCCGTGGCCAAACCTTTAGCTACCCGCAACTCTGAGACCAACCAGGAGCCTCGACCCAGCTCCCTGAGAGCCACACACACTCTGGGTGAGCAGCAGATATTTGACATCCAGAAAGCTGTCAGCGGTGCAGCTGTTTATCATTATTTCACTCTTACAAGTGACTCATGGTGTGTTCCTCCTCTGTGCTGCAGCTGTTAAAGAATCCATAAATGCTGACGTCCATACCAGAAGAGAACTGATCTCAGCTGAGCCCCGCCAGAAGCTGCGCATCTTCTACCAGGTCAGTCTGCTGCTCCGCCTTCACCTCAGAGTCTGCGTCGCCATTTTAAAGGGGACCTATCATGCAAAATGCACTTTTTGATGTCTTATACATAAGTATGTGTCCCCGACGTGTCAGGGAACCCACAAAGTATCAAAACAAAACCCTCTCTCTTTTCTTCCGTGCGCAATTCTCTGAAAACGGGGCTACAACGAGCTGATCTAGATTTGCCATATGACGTAAATTACATAATATCGGACGGCACCCACGTGGTGGACCCACGGCCCTATCAGAAACTCGCTATCAGAATCAATGCGTGACGTATTTTGGACATAATATGGTCTTTGTTTACATTAGCAAGCATCGCTAACACTCAGAGCTAACCAGTACTGGAGAGAGCACATGTGTGAAGAAGCAGGATAAAGAAAGGAATTCACCTTGTGGTAAACCAGCAAGAGAGAAAGCCTTTGAGCTCCATACTGTTTCAGAAATAATCCTTGATGTGGTTTTAGCGTTTCATCACCACAGCATTTATTTTAGACAGTATCTGCCGGTCCCGCATGAGCAGGCATATTTTTGTAAAGCTTTATACCCCGAATCAGCACTTTAGCAACAGGAAGTGAAATAGAGGCATATGGGTGATCTGTTTGGTATTTTGAGCAAAACACTTCATGGACATGTTTATATATCTAAGACCTATGCTATTGCCTAAAAATGGCATGATAGGTGACCTTCTAAAGGTTTTATCGTCACGCTCAACTACACATTGGGTTGAAAATGATTCTCTGTCCTGATGATAACACTGTATGACTTGTACCACGATCCAATGAACTTCGTCCAGAAATGATGCTACGTCTTTCCCAAGATCCCTGTGATGTTACAGCGGTTTGACCTTAGTGACACATTTCCACACTTTCCAATGCTGCGTTCAAACGGTGTTGGAATATTTAGGAAACAAATGGATGCGAATGCCCTGAAACGAGTCGTAGCGTTGATGACACGCTCACGTCTGTGTTCTTCTGTCCAGTTCCAGTACAATCACAACACGCGGCAGCAGACGGAGGCCAGAGACGACCTGCACTGTCCCTGGTGCACGCTGAACTGCAGGAAGCTGTACAGCCTGATCAAACACCTCAAACTGTCCCACTCCCGCTTCAACTTCAACTACGTGGTGAGACTCTCTCTCTCTGTGCAACAACATGTCCTTCAATTAAAAGAATACAAGTAAAACCATAGGTTCAAACGAAGGGATAAAAAATAAAAAGTGATTTGATTAAGGAACAACTGACGAATAAAATAACTTGGTTGACTAGAGAGGTCAGGAATGGATTTGTATACTGATAAAACACATACATTTACTAAGTCTTATATCTAAACTCAGCAGTACAATTTAAAGCCTCCTTTTTTCATGTTTCCATTATTAGCATAACATTCCTGAGTGAATAAGGATTATATAGGATATAAGGATTTTCCATAATTAAAGATTAATAATACTAATAATTGATATATGCGCCTTCTTTAAACTCAACGCAATTCTTAAAAAATCACGATCTTCTAGTAAGATATCCCTCCTTAAATTAAGTTATGGTAAAATATGATTTAAAAGAATATAATAAACAAAATGGAAATGTTTGGCTCACATTGATGCCTTTGATTGATGGCTTTCCTCAAACCTAAAAAGACTTAAAGCAGTGGATTTAAATGATGTGACTGGAGCTCACAGCAGTCTTCCAGATGAAGCTGCTAGTCAGATGTTTTTATTCACTCTTCTCTCTGATCTCCGGCAGCCCCATCCCAAAGGAGCGAAGGTGGAGGTCTCCATCAACGAGTCCTACGACGGCTCATACGCAGGGAACCCTCAGGACATCCACAGCCAGCCGGGCTTCGCCTTCAGCAGGAACGGCCCGGTGAAGCGGACGGCCGTCACACACGTCGTCGTCTGCAGGTATTACTACTCTCACTGTTGGAGGGATAACACGGAACATTTCTGCAATGAAAGCTATTCGACAACATGATTTGGTTTGCTGTGAGCAACGCGTACAAGTTACATATATGCTTCAGTGTGGTCTTTCAGAATAAATTAAAGTGTTATCTTTTTTATAACCAACATCTACCATTCAAATCCCTTTCCTGTGGTGTGTTATATTGGTTTTTGTGCATGTAAATGGTCTGCAAAGGCTAAAATCCCCGAGTTCCCCTCCACCTAACATAGTGACATCACTGTGTAACACTGGCGCTTCTATTGCCTAACACTCCAACACATTGTACGTGATAGGCTAAGGGGCGGGACATCTCTAAGTGGTTGACCAATCACAACAGAGCCGGCCAGCTAACCAATCAGAGCAGACTGGGCTCTGGTTTCAGACAGGAGGTGAAAAGAGGTGCTGCAGCACAGGCAGTATGAGAACAATAAAGAGCTTTTGAACATTAAAGCATGTAAACATGTCACAGTAGAGACACAACATACAAATATAAACCTGGAAATTAGCATAACTTGTCCTCTTTAAATATTTTGAAACTATAATTTTCTGTCCAGACCCAAGAGGACGAAGGCGAGTCTTTCAGAGTTCCTGGAGCCGGAGGACGGAGATCAGGAGCCGCCCGTCATCAGCGGACACAACCGGCTGTACTTCCACAGCGACAGCTGCGTGCCGCTGAGGCCTCAGGAGATGGAGGTGGACAGCGAGGACGAGAGGGACCCCGACTGGCTCCGAGAGAAGACTGTGAAGGTGAGCTCACTGCTGAGAGAAGACATACTGGAGCAGCACACTATGCTTTACTGGTCATGTTGGTCAAACTACCTGTTACAGCAGTTTCATAATGCCTTTGTATGTACAGGAGAAAATAAACTTTGATTTAGCCACTTGTTCTGTTCCTGCATTTCTGATGCTTGAGTTTATGTAGAACGTTGGCCATGTCTAACATCTGATCTAAAGTCTGACTGCTCTCTCCGCAGCAAATGGAAGAGTTCACAGACGTCAACGAGGGAGAGAAGGAGATCATGAAGCTGTGGAACCTCCACGTCATGAAGAACGGGTGTGTATGAAGCTGAATCTTTATCTGCTTAAAAAAAGCCAGCTTATGTTATTAAACGAAACAAGGCTGCACAGAATTTAAATGTGTTGAAAATGTTGATAAGCATTTTAATTTCAACATAACAATAGCCATGTTAACTACCATGGCTATTGGGTACAGCCATGGTAGTTAACAATGTGTACGTGTTAAATCGTGCATTTAAAAAAACGTCTCTTTGCTTGCACTCACCCCATCATCCTCTCTGTCCTGCCTACAGCTTCATAGCAGACAACCAGATGAACGAGTCGTGTCTGGTGTTTGCCGATCACCATGGCGCCCACATCGTCAAAAACAACCTGTTTCGCAACTTTCTGCTGCACCTGATCAGCATGCACGACTTCAACCTGGTCACCACGCAGACCATCGACCAGGCCATGGCCCGCCTGCGCCTCCTGCAGAGCCAGCCTCACACCGACAAGGAGGAGGAGGAAGAGGAGGAGGAGGAGGAGGAGGACTGGGAGACGGCCGTGGAGTCTCAGCCGGAGATGGATCAAGATCCCGAGCTCGATGCGATCGATGACACACCCTGTAATGAGGGGACTAGCAAAGGCTGCGTGGAGAACGGAGAGGAGGAGGAGGAGGAGACGGACGGGACAGACGGGACAGAGAGAGCGGCCAGCGAGCAGAAACTCCCCGGCTCTGGATCGGCTTCAAACTGAATCTAAACTCTATCAGATCCCCCAACAGGACAATACAAGAATCTTTCAAAAACAGCGTGCGAGACAAACACACAGGTTACTGCAGGGAATCATGTTTTCAAAAGCAGGCTACATCGGAGAGATGACATTGTTCTACATCATGGTGCGTCAGAGACGTTTATCATTTCATTACCTTTAGAAATGTAGAAGTGTTCCTAATAAGTTGAATCTCAGAATGATCAGATGCAGTTAACTGGTGCTAGATCCTCTTTTACTCCTCAGAAACTCTGGGTGCCAAGATGCATTCAAACACAGCTCCTCCACAGGGAAGGAGGTGACCTTTTTGGGAGGTTTTTTTGCCACATTTTGGGGGGGAATCAGGTTAAGTTGCCCCAAAAAATAAATTGACAGGATCACTTCTTTCAGCATCTGTTTCTTTTTCATATATGAATCCAGGTGCTCGCTCCAGCCGCTTTAACTTCATATAATCTTTGAGGGACTTTTGCTAACACACACACTCACTCACTAAGGCTCTGGAGTATCTGCATTTCACTTGCGTATATACTAAAGAGTTGCAGAGGGGTTAGGGGAGGCCATCAGCTTGCCGCTCATTTAATCTTTTGTCTAATTTCTCTGCTGCCGTTATGTACATAAGACTCTGGGAAACTCACAATATAGCTTTGGATAATGTGTGTTTTGGAAAGCAACATGTGAGTTCTTTTGTTATAGTTTCTTTTAGTTCACACACCAAAGGGGATGAATCTTCTGCAGGTTGCTCTGCTGCTGTTTCTCATGCTTTTTTTTTGTAAAAATAAAACATATTTTTCTGCAAAACCTGAACCGATCTCACTGCCTTGAAACAGGAGCAGAAAGAAGCACAATGTCCAGGAGAGCGTTTCAGTTTCCTGCTTCACATTCAACAGTTTATGGACTGGTGTTGATTGAGTCTTTATGTACCTTCTCTTGGTGCAACTTTTCAAAAAGCTTTAGAAGTCTGATGGTGAGAAATTCAGCAGGATCTAGTTTGCCGTTTGGTTCACATGTGACTTCTGAGTGACGTGCAGAGCACTTTTTAATTTAGATAGAGCCCACTTTTCCATTTTTTCCCACATGAGACCAGCAGCATTTTGCACACGATGAGGAGCGATGTCAAGAAAAACAAGACTTTTCTTCTACATTTATGTAAAAACCAGCTTGACGTTGTGAACTTTTAAGTTGACTCAGAATGGTTTTCTATTAAAAGAACAATTTTGTATAACTATCGACCATGTGCTTTATTTATTTCACTTCTGCAATCATGTCACAACTCAGCAGAAAGGGATTGGTTTACATAATTTGACCTTTATTTAACAAAACAACAAAAATGACATCAGTGAAACAAATGCAATACAGAGGTTTGACCAGCAGGTGTCACTGTTTCCACGATGAAATTCCTCAGTTCAGGCTCTTTCAGAACTACGTTTTCTTTTCACTGGTTTCAGGAAATCTGTACCATCCAAGATTCTCCAGAGACAAAACAAGAGCTTAATGTCAGCCGGAAACAAACACACATCTCTGGAAGCTGAGTACAGTGTGTGCTGGACAAACATCAAGTTCTTTTCGGCAACGTGAAGAATACAAAACGTTGCTTCAGTATTGTGTTCTTGATGCTACTGTTGTAACCCGGAATGAAAAACAGAATCAAAATTGTTGTAATGACATTGAAATGACCAGAAAAGCTCTGTTTTCTATTTAAATATGTAAGGGTTTGTTGCTGCTAGTTGGACAAAAGAAGTACGATTAGACTTCAATTCAACCAATTTATAACTTGTAGATTCATCACCTCAACTCGATAGAGGACCTCTCATCAAACTTCTATCAACAGAGGCAAAACACAGTTAGAGAGAATTCAATAATTGCTCAGATTCTACAACCCTTAAATGACACAGCTGATATGCTTCTCGAACAACAACGGCAGGTTTTGTAAATACTGTTAAGGATTGTCAATGTAAAATAACTCAAAGTAACAGCTTGGAAATTTCAAGGTAACAGTTCAGAAAAAAATAAAAGTGTGTTTCTACAGCCTGAAGCTCAAAAAGAAGCACGTTGGACCCTTAAGTGTCTTTTTAGGCTACTCCCAAAATCTCCTCAAAACATCTCTCTGGCTTCCTTAGAACTGTGTGTTTTACTACAGCGGCTAGACAGACGTCAGAGAAATTAAGGCAGAAACACACTTTTTAGGACTTGTGGTGAAGGGTCCCTTTAAAAAATTGCATAAAACAAATTTTGAAAATGAAGAAAAATACCAGCCGATTTTCACAGTGAAGGGGCAACAAAACAGAAAGTGTAACACGTGTTCTTTTTTGCTGCTCCCAAAAAAAGGAAAGACATGATCATGCAGCCTCTTAAGAACAATGTGCTTTTCCTCTACAAGGTGTCAAACTTTACTAAATGAAGACGATGCATAGATCAACAGCTATCTCAAACTCTTCCCCACAGCGAGGGACGGTGCCACGTGAAAAGAAAGCTGTAAACATTAGCCCGAGAAGAGCTAAAAAGAAGCTGTGACGAAAACAAGAATATCATTTTCTCCAAAGTGGCTCCCTGAAGAAGAGCTTTTACAAAGAGTCAGATCCCATTTCCTCCCAGAGAGGCAGCAACGCTCGCAGACAGTCACTACGTTTACATTCACACAAGTAAACACCATTTACAGGGAAAAGGAAAATCCCTGTTCACCAGCTTCAAGCGTTAAATAGGAGCTGAGAGGGGCTGCGTGGATGGAGAGATGTTATCTCCGGTAACATGAAAATAATACACATGTGGCGAGGTTATTTAGAGAGCCCTGACAAATGATCTACAAATATTGAGTGGGAGAGAAACTCCCTCTTCAGGAAAAAGAGATTTTATATAAAACACTACAGGAAAGGGAAAACCCCAAAAGGCATAATAGGGTCCCTTTAAAGAAACTCTGGGACAACATGACGGATTGTTTTCAGACTACAAACCTTTTGTTCAAAAGTGAGGAACAACGGCAGAAGATATAAATCTGAATTTGATTTCTAAGATCTCAAGGATAACCTACCTGCAGTCTGATGGCATTCAGAGGACGCATGGCTTTCCCTAAGTGACCATAAGGGGCTTTCTGAGCAGTTTGAAGAACTGAAGTGCTTGTGGAAAAATGCAACTCCTGCAGAAAGTTTCAAAAAGCATTTGATATCAAATTACGGCAGGAGTTTTACTATCGTGTTCCTCAAGGTCCTTGTGTCTTATTGTGGTATTTTGGAGGGATTTTGGGCACTTGTTTTCAATTTTCAAGTGTTCTTAAATGTTTATTATGGCACCAAATTAGTGCAGCAAATGGTATCAACACCAAAATTGCTGCAACAACATAATAGAGAATAGTGATGGCCATCATATACTTCCGTTATAATGCGCTAAATGTGGACACACTAAACTTTCAAATTAGTAAAAGGCACCTAAAACAAAGTTTACCACAGATTATGACTAGAAATATTGGAGCTGCACCTCAAATGAATCCCATCTTTCACTTGATGCACACAGCTTCTCCGTGGCACACACTGATGACCTGCTATCTCCCCGTAAAGATAAAAAAAATAGAAAATAGGTGGAAGTGGGTTTCTAAGGATCCGTTAAAACACCAGCACTTTCCAGCCGGAGTGGACGAAGGAGCATCCGAAGAACAGGCAGTCCACGGCCTGGTCCACCAGCCAGTCGAACACCACCTCCCTGTTCCCCGAGCCGATGGTGACGCGCAGCTTGAAGTTCCCGCCCTCGCTCAGGTTGTTGTTGCTGACGGGGAACAGGTTGACCACCTCCATGTCGAAGGTCACAGCGGAACCCACGGTGACGGCCGGCAGCTGGTTGGTCATCTCTTTACCGTTCACAAATACGGCGCCTGAGAGAAGCACGGCAAGGTGAGGGTACTTACATAGAGCGCAAATCAACAACACTTAATAATGCCAAAGCGTATTTTGAATAGTCTGAAAATGTAAAGTAATGTTTCTCCGCTGCAGTGGTTTGTCTCATCGTGCTGCATGAGAAGCTAACACTTACAATAACGCTAAATATGGTTTAACATCAACGTCCATCATGCTACACATGACAGAACCGAACAAAAACAGTAGAGCATTTAAGCAATTCTTTTTATTTACAACAGTTAAACAAACCAAACCAATGGGGAACTTCAAGGCAGATAATGTACACTGCTCGACAAAAATGTAAGGAATGCTTTTAATCAGAGTATAGCATCAAGTCCATTAAACTTCTGGGATATTGATCTGGTCAGTTAAGTAGCAGAGGGGGTTGTTGATCAGTTAACAAAATAGGAATGTTTTTACCTCCTCACCTTTTCTGACTTTCTTTCACTAGTTTTGCATTTGGCTAGAGTCAGTGTCACTACTGGTAGCATGAGGCGATACCTGGACCCTACAGAGGTCTCACAGGCAGTCCATCTCCTCCAGGATGCCACATTAATACGTGCTATTGCCTGAAGGTTTGCTGTGTCTTCCAAAAGAGTCAGATGTTTTCGAGCAGTGTATTTAAACATTTTGAAAACGTGAACAATAGGGAATTGTCCATCAACTTTCAAGTTGAGCACCAACAATCTTTGGTTGATTTATTTCCTGATTAAGATAAGTTTACCAGACACACTTTAAAAAAATTAAATGACACTGTGCATGTGTGAGCGTACCGTTGGTGGAAATGCAGACGGCCTGGTCTCTCTGAAGCGACTCTGCCCCCTTCCTGCTGTCCACACACACGCCTACACTGTCCCTCCGGTCCACCTGACCTGCTGCAGATATCCTACACACACATATAAACACTAGTTTTATTACTGTACATTTCCCAACATTTTCATTTTTTACATGAAGATGGGTTTCAAAATCATTAGGGTTTAACATTAAGCTGCTACAAAGTTACTAAAAGAGACATCTCCACATCTGTATAAAAAAATATCATCAAAACACATTTTTCAGTTGATAGGGATAAATGTTTCTTAAATATCTGAGTGTGTTTGGTTGCATGTTCTTACTTGAAGGTGAGCGTCTGGCCGCAGAAGTATGTGGGAGCGTTGGAGTAGAGGATGGGATAGCGCGCCTGAGAGGAGTCGCTGCGCAGGGCGATGTTCTTCCTGCTGCTCAGGATGTAGCCCTCAGTGCCCGGACACCACTCTGTGAGTAAAAACACACAGACCACACCGGATTTTTTTTTTTAAAAGTAGGTTGCAAGGACTTTGTTTTTATTGTTTGACATTTTTGATTTAATATGTTTCATTTCAAACATTAAATAATACTTTAACGTTGAAAATACAATAAAACATTTGCCAATAAAAAGTTGTGAACGTATACAACTTCAGCAATGGAGAAGAAAGAATCCACTTGCTTGCGCAGTGTGACCCATATTACACACTAATCCATCAATATACATTGCAATCCAACTCTCGACCGGGTGCCCATCCCCACAGCTAAACCACTATATTCATCATTACTGTGATGGAAACATCTGAAGCCATGGAGACGAAACTCAGAGAAACACGGGGAGAGCTGGAACTTTGATGGCAAACACTGATGGTTTATTATGGAGTTAACGGCCGGAGAACTGACAAGACCTGTGCTGCTGCCACGAGGTGACACAACGGTTGCCAAACCAATTCTGAAGATCTCTACCCCAGACCCATGGATTTAGTTGGTTCTGAGAGAATTATCAACATGCTGCATAACAAGATAAAACAGGCAAAGCACTATAACACCTCTATCAGCTGACTCCAACAGGCAGGAACAGGGAGACAAAACACAGAGCACAGCACCCAAGGCTACAGGTGCCTGAGCTCAGTGAGGGCAGTACAAACTAATAAACTGGCTCAAAGTTATGGGCCTTGGAAAATATTTCCCCAACAATTACCATATACTGTACAAACAAATGTAGAATGTGAAAAAGACCAGAAATTAGATAAAACGACATTAACACCGTGTGGTGCTAATTGGTCCAAACACAACATTGCTTTGATGATAGTGTGTAGTTGTATTTAACTGTGTGTGTGTGACGTGTGTGTGTGTGTTCCTCGTATGAGTGCATTCATTCTCAACTTTTTGTACATTCTGATCAGACCACTCAATATGATGAAAAGTTTTACTTACAAAGTATACATGGGAGGGTTTTTTAAATATACAGATAGATTTATTAGATAAAGTTTTTCTAGTTGTACATTGAGCTGTACCCACCATGCGGTGCGAGGGTGGTGTATCCTGTCTGGGGGATGCTCCAGGGGCTCCACTCGGTGCGCCCCTCCCCACGGGCACACACCCTGAACTGGTAGTCGGTGTGGGGGTCGAGGTGCAGAACCAGGAACTCACAATCGCGACCGATGTACGCGTCCTCGAACTGACCCCCCCCGCTGCCGGAGCGCCGGTACTGCAGCCGATAATCTGCTGCTGCAAAGTCCTCATCCACCTGATGCCCACGGGAAATAATAAATACATTAACATCAACACGAATGGTAAAACAAATAGATCTACATTATAGGGCACAATATAGATACAAATATGAATATAAAATATATAAAAAAAGTCATCCATTAAGAGACACAAGAAATGTTACCATATCTTACCAACATTACCAGAAGCTACCAAAAATATTTTAAATAAATATTAAGTAAAACGTAAAGATAATACTGTAAAAATAAAGAATATCCATATACATTAGTAAATATCACAGTGCACAAAGGTAAAGACATAAGGGCTGCCAAGCAACAACAAAAAAGAATATTATGGTTTGTGAATAGTTCATCTAAATGAATGCATATATCAATATTTATCTTCACTTGTTTAAAGGGGGCATTACAAAAATAAAATAGGGAAGTTGTTTTTTTCCATTCATTATCCAGCTGCTGACTGGGAAGCTCATATATATTTAATTAATCAAAATCAACATGTTTATTTGATAGCCCCCTTATAAACATAATGATTTATTCATTATTACCCCTTCTAGAACAAACCTTGGCATATAAGCAGAGATGTGTTTGCAGGAAAGAACATTTGATCAGACCCAAGTGTGTTCTCTAATCTTTTTCTTGCTGACCTTACACCAGCGGGCCAGCACGCTGCCCGGCCTCTCCTGCAGCTCGTCTATCTGGACGGGGGGATGTGCGGAGACGGAGCCGAGGCGGGACACGCGGTCCCTCAGCACCCCCAGCAGGGAGTCGTCCAGCTGGGCCGAAACACACGGCACGTCCACCAACGCTGGGACCTCCGGGAGGCTGGAAACACACACCACAACAGATATAAACACCATAAAGGCCTAAAGATAAAGGGATTTTATCATAGAATATTAAAATATATGAATCCTTTATTCATCTGACAGCAGGGAAATGTGTTGTAATCTAAGAATCTCCTTTCTTGAATGTTATAAATAATGTAATAAAACAGTTTTTATGCTAATATTATATATTTTATATTTGATACTTTTACCGCTATTTGGATTCTGCTGCTGGTTTTCACCATGTTAAGTACCTTTGTGTATATTTCCAAGCACTATACAAATGAAGTGTATATTTCCCTATCTGTCCTACCTGTCCAGATGGATGTGCATGGCCTTCTTGGTGAAGCTGCCCAGTTTGTCTTCCTTCTCCCCGAGACCACAGCGCAGAGCGGCTTCCCCTGCAGAGACCGAGGCTGTCTTTAAATATTCAGCACATTCTATTGGCGGATATTCAATCTAAATAGTTTAATCGTGGGTCTCTATGAAGGCTGATCATATTGAAATTGACTTTAAACATTGAATATTCAAACCTCCACTAACACAGTACAAATACAATTGTAAAAAAAAAGAAAATAGAATTTCTAGTACTTAATAATCAATGTTGTTCCATACAGTGAATTATTTGTGTGTGTTGACTGTCAAACAGCAGAGTACCGTAACGTTGTATCTCAGAGCCCCACCTTCTTTCAGCAGCTCGTCGGCCTGGCTCACCCCGTGCTCGATGAGGCTCTGGCAGTCGTCCAGAGGTTTGACGCTGTCCGCCTCGATGGCGTCGACCTCGGCCAGCAGCGTGGCCAGCCGCTCCGTCAGCAGCCGACCGGCCGCCGCCTGCAGCTCAGTGAAGTGCCGCCGCAGCGCCTCACGGGCCTGACCCGAGCTGCCCCGCACCTGAAGGGCAGAGGAAACAAAGATAAAGGATTACTACACTTACTGATTATTTTAAAGAGTGTATAAAAGTTCATCAAACTGCCGTAAATGATTCTTTGTCAGTATACTATGATAAATGATGGTTTAGGATGTTTAGCCTAGTAGGATAGTTAGTAGGCTAATTTACCACCACCGAGTAAAAAGGTAAAAAGATTGTTAGCTGGTATGAAACTTCATGATTTGGCTTCACATTCATATTTTGTTAAACCTAGAGATCAAAGCCGGTAATAAAACTCATTTAAAGAGGACATTCTGCTCATTTTCAGCTTCATATTTGTATTTAGTGCCTCTACCGCAACATGTTTACATACTTTATTGTTCAAAAAGGTCTTTTTTTTTCTCATACAGCCCAGTCTGCTCTGATTGGTTAGCTGGCAGGCTCTGTTGTGGTTGATCAACTGCTAAGAGATATCCCGCCCCTTAACCTATACAAGATGTCAGAGTACATGCCGATAAAAGTGCAAATTTTACATAGTGATGTCACTATATTCTAAAAGTAAACAAAGGAGTCCAATGGAGCCGTTTCAGGAGGGGGGGAGGGGGGGAGAGAGAGAAACTCCCTCTGGATGGAACATTGGGATTTTAGCCTTTGCAGACCATAAACATGAACAAAAACCTATATAATACACTACAGGAAAGGGAAACCCCCAAAAAGCACAATAGGGCCATTCTAAATCGGATCATGTGAGTGTCTTTGGAACACATTTACTCTTATTGACAGCTAAAGACAGCTTCTATTTGATCATTATGAGCATCACCTGCTCGATGAGCAGGTGATGCTGCGTGTGACCTGGTGTGTGTGTGTGTGTGTGTGTGTGTGTGTGTGTGTGTGTGTGTGTGTGTGTGTGTGTGTGTGTGTGTGTGTGTGTGTGTGTGTGTGTGTGTGTGTGTGCGTGCAAGTGATGTTTCCTGGATTCATTTATGTTTGAGTAGTATTGCACCTCTAAGAACTTCGTAGGTCCAAATCATACAATATATTAAATCAATAAACTGTAGCGTCACTACAGCCATTTGCCCATCCCTGGTCTAAGTGAATGGGAGTTGTAAAACCTACGCTGCGAATGCTCAGTCTTTTTCTATTCAATGTGTGCGCCAACAAAATAATCACCATAGGCCAGGGATGGGCAACTTGGATGGTGGTGGGGGCCACATAATTGATGTACTGGCCACAAGGGAGCCACAGATTCACTTGGAACACACACACACACAAATTCCAAGTATTGTATGTAATTATTAACAAATATACTAAGTCTGACATCTTCATTGACATTTTACAATCTTTCAGGAAACATTCTCTAATAAGCTCACTAAACAAATATCAGTTCACAGAAATGTTATTTCATTCTTACAAGTGGCATGTTTGTATTTAACAGGTTATTAAACAGTGGAATAAAACTATTTTAAACAATTGGAAAACACGGAAATTGTGTGTGCATTAAGATGAACCATTAAGATGACATAAACATGAAGTCATGAACACTAACCCAGACATTAGTTGTCTAACTTGAACCTAAGACACTTGTGGCCTGTCTCTGCATTCCCCTTATTCCACAATAAGGGGAATGTCAACACAGACACCTGTCAACTCACACTCTGCTGTTCCTCAGCGCCGCTCCCCCTCCCTCCTGCTGAAATTATGAATGAAAAGCGTATAGTAATCATAGATAACACGGCAGGGTCCGTGACAGTTTGTTTTCATCTGATTTCAAACAAAGTCTTGGTTATAAGAATATTAAACTTGTTTCGCCAAATTCAGATGATAAATACAACTTTTAAGCTTGTAAAGGCATAATTACAAGCGGTAACTTAACGTCACAGCAGGCATAACAACAGCCGGTGTTTCTTGTGAGGGTTTCCCCGGGAAACAAACACAAGACACACAAACGCATCACAGATGATTTCGTTATTTGAAACCATGTACGCAGCTTGCGACGTAACTAGGATTTTAGTGGACGGTATCAGTACTACAAGTTAAACAAAATTAAATACATTTTTTTTAATCAATTACGTTGTTTATAAATTAATCTGAGGGCCGCAAAAAGAGGAGGTGGTGTTTACTGTAAACTGTGATGATGTTCAAAATGTTTTTGACTCAAAAGGACAGAAAATTGGCCCCCAGGCAGCCATTTGCCCATCCCTGCCATCGGGGTACTGTGCTGACATACCCACCAAACGTTATCTCACATAATTCAGAGGTGATTGGCTGTAAGTACGTGTGCCACAGAGTGTAGTGTGTGAAGAGGAGACGAGAGAGGTGCAGTGACGCATCCTAAAGTCCCTGCGCATGGGTTCCCTCCACAAAAAAGCAATGAGATTTCTCCATAGGATTTTAGAAAATAGCTCAAAATAAGATTTGTGGGAAACGTACCTGTTTGATAAATGCACGTTTTGTTCAGCCGGATAATATCCACATGTCTACCCTACTTTTATAATTTTCGAATCACAAATCTATCGATTAGATTTATGATAGATTTTTGAAACTACAAGAAGATAAGGAGGACTTTTACAAAAAAAAGTAATAGAGATTTTTGTCCAGACGGATAGCATGGACTTCATCTTCAAGTCAAGGTAAGACTGCCATTTTATTGAAAATTAGATCTTACTAAAAGAGAACAATTCAATATTTAAATGATAAAATTACATTTTTTGGGTATCCTTTTGTTGAACTGTCTGTTTAAGGAATTTAATCNCAATTTGATCTGGGGCAGAATTAATAAGTGCATCTATTTATTGTTCAGTTTTTAAGTTTTTTTTATTTTATTTATTTGGGGTCACATTATAGTAGAAGTACAGTTTTTCAAATCATATATTTTTAGAGACCCGAAAGTGAACAAAATTAGTCAAAATAAAATAAAAAGGTACACAGGGGTTGTTTGAAATAGCAAATGTCTACGCATGTACATTTCAACATACATTCAATACACATACATGTGACCATACATACACATCTATACATATACATTCAATCGGTTATAGAAACACAGTCAAACAAGGGATGGTCGTCTTTGGGATATGTAAATTCTCCACTTTTTCCATACTTCTTCAAATGTGTTTTCCTGAGAAGGTCATTCTTTCCATAACATACATTTCATGGATGTTGCCGTAGCAGTTGTCAAGAGAAGGGATATCCATTTTGAGCCATTTTATGTCGTATCCCAACCTTTTTTTGCCCCAGCGATGACCATTTTCGTATTTTCCAATATTTCATTTAATTTAATTTGTATTTGTCCCGCAAAACCAAATGTACAATAATTGCCACAAAATATGACTCTACCATTGAGCGAAAACGAGCAGGGAGAAGAATAAAATCTTATGTGACCTGCCCCTTTCTAAAAAAACAAAATAAATACAAATAGATGGTCTGCCCTTCATAATAATATATATATATATTTTTTTTTCACAGCCAAACATAACAGTATTTTAGGATACTAAGAGAACACAAAAAAAATACTTATTTCCCAC
The DNA here is from genome assembly GCF_000735185.1 of Notothenia coriiceps. Lineage (NCBI taxonomy): Eukaryota > Metazoa > Chordata > Actinopteri > Perciformes > Nototheniidae > Notothenia > Notothenia coriiceps. The sequence goes on from NW_011350436.1 coordinate 71,519, forward strand.
TTGACGGTTAACGGAAAGAAACAAAACAACACCAAAACATCACATGTATAAGGAAAAGAAAAAGAAAAGTGCAACACCCTCATCTGAGTCATACTCAGTGATGCAAACACAGGTATGGTGAAAAAAGAGAGAACTATTCGAAGCAGAAAAAAAACAGCGTAATATACCATCTGACAATGACAGATTTTTCTTTTTGGATATTTTACAAATCACTCCCCTTTCAAACTCTATTCTTGTTATTTTTAACAACTTTTTTTGTTACTGTCATATAGTATTTTATACCTGTTAATAATTGAGTCTCTAATGTCTCATTAATAACTATAATGATCGTATCAAGGTGTGCCTTAACCTCACTGAGCTGAGGTTATTTGAGCCTCTCAGGAGAGAGCTCTCTTCCACCTGGTTGTAGAAAAGCTCTTTAAATTCGTTAGCATAGCTAGCTAACCAGATGCTAATAACAAAAGATTGCCACTGTGCTTACAACTAAAGACACAGCCACACAAACACTGCGGCATGTGTACGGCTCCTTATGGGTACTGCAATATTTGAAGAGTTGGAGCGGCGTTCCGGTGCCCTCCGTAAGCACTCAAGTCTAGTCTACACTCCTTTCAGACGAGACATAACCACGTGAAGACACGTTACGCTCGTGTTGTGTTCAAGGAACCTGTCCTTGGCCAGGAAAAACAGGCACTCGCTTGTTTAATTATTTTGCGATCTAGATTTCTTCTTCTTTTTTGTAGTGAGAAGTTGTCCGTCAGTCGGACGGCCTAATGGACGGACTAACGGACGGACTGACG
>NW_011350436.1:72345-90355 GCF_000735185.1 Notothenia coriiceps
CTTAACCTCACTGAGCTGAGGTTATTTGAGCCTCTCAGGAGAGAGCTCTCTTCCACCTGGTTGTAGAAAAGCTCTTTAAATTCGTTAGCATAGCTAGCTAACCAGATGCTAATAACAACAGATCGCCACTGTGCTTACAACTAAAGACACAGCCACGCAAACACTGCGGTGTGTACGGCTCCTTATGGGTACTGCAATATTTGAAGAGCTGGAGCGGCGTTACGGTGCTCTCCGTAAGCACTCTAGTCTAGTCTACACTCCTCTCAGACGAGACATAACCACGTGAAGACACGTTACGCTCGTGTTGTGTTCAAGGAACCTGTCCTCGGCCAGGAAAAACAGTCACTCGCTAGATTTCTTCTACTTTTTTGAAGTGAGAAGTGAGAAGTTGTCCGTCCGTCCGTCCGTCGCATGGACGGACACCCCCCCCCCCCCNAAAAGGAAAACTCTTCGGTTCTCCACGAATTACACAAGTCACCCAAATCAGCGTTAAAAAAGCGGGAGGCGCCGAAAAGCGACTAATTTGCATCACTGTATATAACGGACAGAAAGAAGCCCCATGTTTGACAAAGCAGAGGAACCAACAGTCAGTCCTCACCTCTGCTGTGGTGGTTCTCCCCGTTGGCCAGGCCGTTGATCTGGGCGCGGGGGGCTCCGGGCCTCGACACTCTGAACAGCAGCGAGTAGGACTTGACCATGTGAGAGTTGCTGGGTTCAAACTCGCTGCTGGGAACCAGCAAAGAGGGGACGGAGCCGGGCTTGGGGGAGACTCCAGCGCTGGTGTCTGGGTTCAGAGGAACCTGCTTCTTCCCTGTCGGGACCTGCTTCACCGGGCAGCTCACATCCTGGACATGAGAACACACGTCAGATATATTTCAGAGCATTACAGAGACCCCTGAGAGCACGTGATGACCAACACACACCTTCCTCTTCTTGTGACAGACTTTGACCAGCAGCACCTCCAGAGAGACGGAGTTCTGCTCATTCTCACTGTCCTGAGATGACTTCCCTGAGGAGACACCGGGGCGAAAAGACTTCCTGTCAGTCACCCAGAATCAGGGGAAAGACTACATCTAAAGAAAACAGGATGGAGTACGGGAAGAGAAGACTTACCAGCTTTGTGGAAGAAGCCAGTAAAGGTGAGCTGCAGATTAGAGGCCAGGCTGGGGGGGAAACAGAGGAACTTTTTATTAGAATTCTTACAGATAATCAGAAATTACCAGAAAAATAAACAGAAAATAAACAGCAAACGTTTTGTACACTGATTCATTGTTTCAAAGTCAATTTCATTTGGCAAAATGGCGAGAAAATGCTGTTTTCAGCTTTACAATGATGTATACATGTAAACGTATTAAACTGAAAACATTGTGTTGTATTGTCACAACACAAGACATTGAAAGCCCCTTAAGCTTTCAACTGGCATGGACTCTGACACTTAATCAAACATTGAATTGAATCATCTTGAAAATAGTTAGCAGTATAATTGATAATGAGGATTATAGCTAATTGCTGCCCTGTTCAAAAGAAAAGGAGCATTACATCTCTGCTGAGTATTTACCTGTGAGTCTCCTGTTCTCCTCTCATCTTTTCCACTTTGAACAACAGATTGTCAACCTTGGCGCTTTTCCTGTACATGCAGACAAACAGCGGGGGTTAGCAACAACACCATCCAACAGTCAGCCACAGGCAGAACAACACAACTCTACACACAGGAAGAAGATTCACAGAGAAATGGATTCATTCTGTATTTAGATTCAGTCCACAGACTAACATCATCTGCTATAACAGTTATATTAATGCTCATTTATCCGTTATAAAAGTTAAGCTTTTCCCTTTCCTGTAGTGTGTCATATAGGTTTCTGTGCATGTAAGGGCAGGCTGCAGCGTGTCATCCGCTCTGCAGAGAAGGTGATCGACTGCAATCTGCCATCTCTCCACGACCCTGAAGCTGGAAGATAGTGGGCGCCCCCTCCCACCCTGGACACAACCTGTTCACCCCTTCCCCTCTGGCAGGAGGCTGCACTCCATCAGGACCAAAATCTCACGCCACCTGAACAGTTTCTTCCCCTCTGCTACCGGCCTCTTAAACAAGGCCCGCCCCCCCCCCACAACGCAGACTCTATGCATTACATTAATGCACACAATGTTTAAATATTGCTTAATGCACATATTTTATGTTCTATAAATGATTGCATTCTATTTCGATGTAAATTACTGCTTATTTTATTGCTATCTTACTATATTTTTATTACAGTGTTCTTAATATAGTTCGCTATCTGTGTACTTTTTTTAATTTACATTTTTATGTATGCACCATGACATCAAGTCAAATTCCTCGTACGTGTGAACCTACCTGGCAATAAACCCGTTTCTGATTCGGATGTAAATGGTCTGCAAAGGTTCAAATCCAAAAGTTCCTTACAGAGGGAGTTTCTCTCTCACACTCCCCTCCCCCCTGCCAGAAACACCTCCAATGGTTTCCTTTGTTAATTTACATAACATTATGACATCACTATGTAAGCTTCTATTGGCTAGAGCTCCAACACATTATACGTGGCGGGGCATCTCTAAGCAGTTGACCAATCACAACAGAGCTGGCCAGCTAACCAATCAGAGCAGACTGGGCTCTGGTTTCAGACAGAGGGTGAAAAGAGGTGCTGCAGCACAGGCAGCATGAGGAAAATAAAGAGCTTTTTGAACATTAAAGCATGGAGACATGTCACAGTAGAGACACAACATACAATAGGAACCTGAAAATGAACATTATAGGGCCTCTTTAAATGTTGTGCAGGTAGCATGTTTACTTAATATTAGCTGCTCGTAAACAGCCGCAGGTAGTTGAGATGGTTAACGTGTTTAAGAGGTTTCAAGTGTTGACAGAGAAACAACTGAAGATGTTCCATTTGGACCACAACAAGCCCTGAGTTTTGCCTTTATCGGTCAGTATTGTTTTAGATGCTTTTGGTATAATTGCATAAGCTCCATGTGCTTAAAAAAGCTCGCCCACCTGGCTTCAATCTGCCCATTAGTCCACACAGGAGCTCACATCATTTTCTACTTCCGTCCAACTTCCACCTGAGCGGCAGGCTAATGAGCTAACTGAAAACACCTGTGAGGTTCTGCAGGGTCTTGCATCACATTGAAACCCTCCTCCTCACATCTTCATTTGACAGAGTTTAGCCCTAAATAATGGCTCAACTTTAACTCCAACAACCCAATGCATCGACTAAATATAAGCAACACTGTACTGTCACATGAACGCCATTATTCCACTCTCAAGGAAAACAATTATTGCGTCCGGATATGCAGTACTATGAGCCTTTACTTGGCATAAAACATTCAGACTAAATTCAGACTATGGATCAGTTTTGAAGAAAAAAAAATACACTTTAAAAAAGGGTATCAAAAAGACAGTTTAAGTCAGTCTTAATAAACTGACAGAAAACGTGTCAATGCATTGCAACATTTAAGCGGTTTAATTCAGCGCAGATTAAAGTAAAGACTTTTAACATTGTTCAATCTGATTATTAAAATCCACAGCTTCTCTTAAATTGGATGCATGTCAGTTATCTGTGTGGAGCGTATTCATCTCTCATCACCAGCAGTGCTTCATGTGCCTGGAGCATGCAGGAGGGCAGCGGAAAGTGAAACTGAGCCAAGCTGCAGCAGAAAGACACGTCGCTCAGTTCACTGAGCACACTTCAATTCAGGAATAACAAACGTTTTTCTAACGTCTGCCATTTTCAGTCCACTACCAACTCCCAAGCAAGCACTAACAAGAAGTTGGTGTGACAAGAGAAGAAAACTCTGGCTCTTATGTGTCTAAATAAGGGCAACACACACACTTTAGTAAGATGGTAACAGATGTAGGTTGAAAGGGTTTCAGACAGAGATTACATAATGTCCAAAATGTAATTCTTAACATTTGGGAAATGTATGCATTTTCTCGTTAAAAGCTTGAATAGATCTTAACTTTTCAAAAATAAAAAATACTAAATGATTACCAAAGGAGCAAAGGGATTTTTCTCATTGACAAATCAAGACATTGAGAGAAACAGAGATGCTTTTTGATTCATCTAGAAAAGAATCAGCAGATTAATTGATAGAAAAATAATCTTTCATTGCAGTTCTTGCAAATACATTTTTGTTTTGAGCAACAGCAACACCTGCATAAACAAATGCTGTTCAACCAGTATCACCAATGACATGAAGCACAGCAGGTTGTCAGTGACAGTCTTTTGATACCAGTGTCAAACCTTTGGCAGAAAAATCCCCCCAAAAATACAATTCATACATATTTCAAGTCAACCCAAACAGCTGTAAAGGACAAATTGCAAAAAAGCATCAAACTGACAAAAATATTAATATAAATGGCTAGACAGAGACAGTTTGGTAGCTAATGAAAAACGGATTATCAACCAATATTCAACTTGCTCCTGCTTGGTGTTACATGAATAGCAGCTGATACAATGGCTAGTTTTCAACACTTTCTTTTACAAAACTATGCAACCCAAGCTTTTCAACAGAGAATACAATAACCTGTATTCCTTTAACACAACATCCGTGTGTAAACACCAACATGGCTCTATTTTAACTCTCCTGGACCACAAGCAGCCCCATGTGCATCAGTAGAATCTCTTTTTTTAGCAGCATCTGTATGCAAAGCAGCCTAACTGAAAAACTCTCTCCTAGCTTTGTCCCCTCCTACTGCAGCACACACGCCGGTTAACTTTCTCTTAAGATAACATTTGACCTGCTTTTCAAGAGTCAGTTTCAGGTTTAACATAAAGCTACGAAAGAAAAACGAGACAGAAGCAACGATACAAGAAGCAACCAAAATAAAAAAACACCTGATCTGTTGAGCCGTAACATTTTCTAATAATTCTCTTCATGGGAAATCTTGATTTAATGCATTAAAAATACTGGATTTTTACCTTTTAACGTTATTCCTTGAGTTTCTGTGGGACATGTAGGTGAGGGTCCTGTGCAAAAATATCGGCTGAAATGTAGCAGAGAGATAAAACACATGAATTGAAGGTACAGGGACATTTCCTCTGATCTTAAAAAGGTCAAGTCAGTCATGTGACTTGTTCAAGGAAAGGCAAGACTCACAGCGATCAAGTTCCTGGTGCGAAGGAACCTGTAGATTTGGGTTGGTTCTGCAAATAAATATGATGACATCATCAGCACATTACTTTATGAAGTGTTCAGCCTTTAATGCAAGTGTTTTTAAATCTTAACATGTGTCAAGCTCGGTACATTTAGTGATAAAATCTAACTTTGTTAATAAACTCAATCATCCAAGTCATGTATCAAGAAAAAAAGATTCTACATTTCAAGAGGATCTGACAGTTTTTCTTTATGTCGTTTTATTTTTTGCTGACATTCAAAATAAGATATCATTTGTTGTCAGGTAATTTTGTTTATTTACATTGTAAGTAATTTGAAAAATACTAGAAGTTAAACTAAAAGTTGTTAAAATAATGCATCCTTAACAACCATAGACCCAAAGTCAAATTAACCAATGCAAAATATACTTCTAAAAGTAAAACATTTACGGGAAACATTGTACTAAACAATAAGTACTTTGAAGTACATTAAGATAATAATACTTGCATTGTTTTAATTAAGTTAAGTCTTTGAATGCATGCATTTTACTTGTATTTGAGTATTTTCACAGCATGGTAATTGGAGCTATGAATTAAGTTAAGATCTGAATACTTTTTCCACTTCTGGTAAATAAAAGTAAACTGGAAAAACGACAAAGCTTAAATCACGATGATAGTTTAAAGTATGTAGTACAATGATCTGCTCCTTCAACAATGGAGCATTTACCCGGTTTCCTGTAAAGCTTCCTGCGACCTTACATTAAACTCCAATGATATCTTTAAAACAGCAGCAACTCACTCTCGAAGGCCTGCAGGAACAACTCGTGGTCGGCTTGAATGTGTTGCATGCTGGGCTTCTTGGCTACAGCCATGGAGGAGGAGGAGGTGGACTGGTGGCAGGACCCGTTGGCTTTTCCTCCAGAACCAAAGCCCCCAGAGTGACTTCCACCTGAGGAGCTCTGCTTCTGTGGAGCCATTGCCAAACGAAAGGCAACTGTCCAACCAGATGTGAACTGGTGTTAAAAAAAGAAAATCGGGTCCTCTTCCTTTGTCAAAACAAAAGAGCAGCGTTTGCGGTAAAACAGCCGCTTAAGCGAAACACTTCATTTTAAAAAGCCGATAGTGAAAATTCAAGTATTTCGTATTTGACAGCTACAAACGAATGCTGTATTTTCGGCACAGGTTAAATAGTTAAGTGGTCGGCGAACAGGCTTGAAATGCGCCAAACAAGAAATCCAGCTTCTGGCAAGCTAACCGGCTAACTTCCTTAGCCAATTAGCATCGACTCCGGGCTAACTGGTTAGCATTGTCCGGTACTGTGATTTCACTAATCCACAACTTGGAATCTGCTGCCAAACGACAGCTGGCTAAACACAAAAAAGGCACACGTTTTCAGAGTTTTCGATGCCATAATTTCGACAAAATCCCCATCAAATCTCGCCGAGCGCCGGTTGGCAAGTTCGGTTAGCGGTAACTGGAAAGCAACAAAAAAGTCATAAAGAAGTTATCCGGTCAGGATTTTCAAAATAAACGTTATTTGTAGTATAACATTATAAAAACATGTTTCACTATGTTTTGTATACAACACTGATGTGAATGTTAACATGTAAATACATATCAATGAAAAGACTTACCCCAATAAAGACATGTTCTGTAAAAAAAGGTAATCTTGATAAATTCAAAAGTTTATTTTGAAGGTAGAGTCAGAGTTCCGTTTTTTTTAGGTTCGCCGACTTGTTAAATGTAGGGTGAAGCTCTGTTTTAACATCCCGCCTTCTACTAGCCCAACCCAATCACGGTACTTGTTTGTTAAATCTGGAGATGTCATTGGTTGTCTGGGACTGAGGCACATTTGCCGCCTGTAGCATGGTGAGCCCATGGATAGACAGCTCTAAATAAGGACAGACAAGAAACTTAAATAAATATACCTAGTAGGCTCCTCTATTTGCTAATTCTGTCATAACAAAAGTACTACTATACCATGCCATTGAAAATCAAAGTATATTATAGTATATTTGTCATAAAAAGGTTGCAAAAGTCATAGTATGTAAACAAGTATGCCATAAAACGTTGTAGTAAAAATGTCTCTAAACATGCCATATGATTGTGAAGTAAAAGTCCTGCATTCAAAATGTTACTTAAGTAAAAGTACTACGGTATCGGCATCAACATATACTTATGTTTTGATTGTATGTATTGATGCATTAAAATGTTATCAAAGCTGGTAATTAGCATCCGGACTAAAACAGTTGACCAGACTAAGTGACTTAAAAATCTTTAAAATGTATTAAACATTCAGATGTCACTTTTCAAAGCCTTCTCGTACTTCATACCTTTTACACATGTCATTACATTACATGGTACTTGTTAGACACTTTTATCCAAAGCGACTTACATACATTCAGTACTGTGGGCAATCCCGGAGCAATTTGGGGTGAAGTGTCTCAGGGACACAACGACATGCTGACTGCAGTGGGGTTTGAGCCTATGCTCCCTTGATCCAAACACCAACGCACTAGACCACTGCGCCACAGCCTCCCTATTTAACATACAATTGATACAAAAGGATCAAGATGGAAGCTGATTAAAAAACATAAATGTATTTACCAGTAAAAAATACTCAAGAAAGGCAGGATCATGTATTTCACACAAAGACTCTCATGACAGGAAGCAAAAAGGCAGAATTGAATCACAAAATTTGGACTTACGTTATGATTTATTAGTCAAACATATTCCCTTTAAAAGTAGCCATCGTAGCGGTTTGTCAGAGTAACATACAGTAGTACATACAGTACACTGGCAATGAACCCCGGAAGCAGGTAGTTAAAGTCAACAACACTGGATTAAATCATTTAAAACACAAAAGCACAATACACAAAACTCGGACAGGTAACAGTTGTGGTGAAAATGTTAATGTTGCCATTAAACATCCCAAAAATAAATAGACTAACCTTCATCTTAAATCCCTTCTCCTCAGTTTAGCAAAATCAACAATAGATTAAGTATTACACCAGTGTTTGACCTTCTTAACTGTGTTATCTTGTGCTCAGCCTGTTATACCAGGTCTTTTACCTCAAACCAGGATAGTGTTGTGCAAACATCATGACCTGAAACCAACTTTTAAAATAGCCTTTATTTTTAACCCTGCTGCCTCAAGATCACAACTTCATTGAAAAGTCTTAATATCTCTTTATACTAGGCTTACATACACATACAGACAGTATATGTCTGAGCAATACTATCTCAAGATAAAGAGAAATTAATAATCCCTACAAAAAACAGATAAGAAATAGTGACTTGTTTTTGAGGATAGAGTGGATTTTATAAGTATTACATTGTGATCTTGTGATAACAGGTTTTTAAAAAACTTGGTAGCAACCACAATCGCATTTAACATCTGTAACAAATCCAAAGGTCATTTTTAAAATGGTCTCCCCTGGCAAAACGTCTTTGCACCACATCACACCTTTGGAAGATGTTCAAATAAATATTTTACCCCCAAAATGATCATTTGTGTACGGTTAACCTGTGTTACCTTGAGTACTTGAAGAAAACTATGTTTTTTTTTTCTTTTCATTTAGTTTTGATGCCGTTCAGTTCAGATCATGTTTGGAAAAAAGTCAATTGCAGTTATTTTGACTGATATTAGAATTCTGATAATAGCTTAATTGAAGGGAGTGATAAGCCTTACATTATTATTCTCATTTTGATTTTAAAACATATAAAAAAGATTATGGTGCGACCTGTTCCCAACAAAGACATATTCTTAAGTCTGTAAAATTCAATTATGTAAGAGCATCTCTGTTGCAATATTACAAAAAAATTATGGTATTGCAGTAAACCATATTGAAATGTTGTGACAAGTAGTAACACAGGGTGAGTAATTGATATTCAAATGCCAATTTGAGGGTAAAGTATTCTGTTAAAGGTCCCATGTCATGGCCATTTCTACTGATCACAATTCCATTGTTGAGGTCTACTAAAATAGATTTATATTGTGCAATTTTCCAAAATCACATTCTCATACAGCATCTCTGTATAGTATGTGCATTCACTCTCTGTCCTAAACGGCTTGTTGGAGCTCCTGCCACCCTCTCCCTATGAGCCCAGTGGCCGTCTGCGAGACAGAGAGACACAGTGAAACCTAGCCCGAAACACACACACACACACGCAGCCTGGCTGGGAGTTTGTGTGTGCGCTCACACACTGACTCACAGCCTCGCCGCGTCCCGCCGTCTCGGAGGAGAAATCGGCGGAGCTGCAGCTGAGAAAAGAATGAGTGTGTGTTGTGAGGAAGTTAACGTAACGGCTCTGCGGACGTAACGTAACGGCTCCACGGATTGGTCCATTTTGACCAATCCTTGGAGGGGTCGTCGTTACGTCACTTGGTTCCCGGAAGAAAAAAATTGAAAAAGAAAATCTCAACGAGGTGTTCTGGGGCAGCATAGACACGTCTTTTCTGTGTTAGAGTTTTACTCGCTACAGGGTGTACTTTGAGGGTTTGTGACCGCAGAGCGTTTACAGGCGTTTACATGCAGAAAAACCTTCATAACACACAAGGGGACGGGTAATAACCGGAAAAGCATGACATGGGACCTTTGAATGAGTCATTTCAAAGAGTTTTTCTCAAGACTGATGTCCTTCAAGCATGGCAAAAAAAGTCAAAGTGCAAATTAGCCTAGTGACGATTTTGTATTAGTTGTACCTAGGCCAGTTTAACATTCAAAAACAAGGGAGAAGCTGACACCCCAAGGCCCACAAAGTGATGGGTAATGGACATGTTTATAAGGTCCTTATCAAGCTTTTCTGCGCATTTTAGTTTCCCATCAGTGCTCCTGACCTAATTTGGGCTCAATCTTCAAGTGAGAACAGCCACATAAACCAAACTGTCAGCATCGGGATAGCATGGTTAATGCCTGATATCCTGCGACAAATCAAGATGTAGTGGGAGCTTAGTGGGAGAGGTTTTAGTGTTTTCTCCAGAATATGTAGGTAATGAGCAGGAGGAGCCCTGCCGACAGGCCTGCGATCACAAACTGGTGGATAGAGAGGACGTTTTCCAGCGTGTGGATCCTCTCCTCCATGGCAGTGGTGTGGAAGTAGTCATAGATGCCAGCTCCGATGCTCCACAGCGCCCACACTGCGTCCAACACCAGCGGCATGTTGAAGCAGACAGGGAGGCTCAGCTGCAGCGATCAGGAGCGCTCTGTCAGAGGCTGCAACAAAAGACAAACCGAGATTTAGACTGGACAACAAGCAATGGTAGTTTTAAACGTCAATGCCAACATTTTGAAATGGAATTACCAATACTAAACCAAACCCACAATGAGGAAAATGCATAAAATCCATTCAAACCTTCTCCAATAAAGCAAATCTAGCTATTACTGTAGCTTTTTATTTCTTCATCCCCCAGTAACTTATCGCCTTCTAAACCTAAAAAATAAGCTGTATTATCTATTTAATGCCTTTCATGCAAAGTTGCAATACAAGGTGCATACAATACAATTAACATAGCAAATTTAAATAGGCTAGATAAAAGATTAAAATATTTGTATTAAAATGGCTAGGTAAAAATATCCATCCCCATTTCATTAAAAAAGGTATTTCTCCTTTAATTTATTTGTAAAAAACGTTATTGTTACCTATATGTCCTTGTTGTTTTTTTGTTTTTTTTAAATCACGTTGCTTTTGTATTTGTTCCTGAATGTAGAGGCAAACAACTTAAACATTAGAATCAAACGGTAAATTCCACACTTTCATTTTTTGCCAGATTTTTTTTGTGGGCAAATCCACACTGTCAGTGACATTGGACAAGTATACACTTTTAGTAATATGGCAACATTTAATTAAGTAATGCTTAACGAAAGTAATATTTCAAAGGTGACAACAGTTTACTCTTCTTAAGAGACATTGAATTAGGTAATTTCCCCCTTCTTTACATAGCAGAGGACTGGGAGATATTGTTAACGATCACAATGTTCAGTTTTGAAAAGTATTATGCTAAGGAATAAAATACATAAAAAACACATGTCAAATAATTATATTTATGTAAAATCCAACCACCTGTTGTTATTGATTGGAATTACTCATCTAAGCAGCCAACATGCAGTCAAACGATAACATAATACCAGTAGGCCCATAAACTTAACGTCAATATCAAGTGTACACTTTACATAGTGATATATTTGATGTGCCGAATTGAATAATGTGTAACCAATGTGTTAGAAGTCTTGATTTATACTTTCAATAACACATGAGCTCGTCTATCATCACGGGTTTATTAAATTCGACATTTTGTAAATGCGTAAAACGACTTCCTGGAATGCTGTTAAATATGTAAAACTAAAATACAGTAACACCAACAATGTAACTGCACACTATTGCAATACATGGACTAGTTGAATATGCATGTGAATGCGATATATTTTACAGGAATCACCCCAGTAACGTTATTGAACTCATCCTCTGCTAGCAAGCTAACCCTTTCGCCAAGATAAGTTACCAAACTAGCACTGATTTTATTTCGTCATGTTACTCACAGCATGAGCTACTTGTAAATGTGGACGTATCGAACAATCGTCGCACAGGCACATGGGGCTTTCACATCATCGTAAGACATCTGTTGTTACATGTTACATGTTCCATGGAAATATTGAAATCCTATCCTTAGGTACTTCCGGGTGTGTTCTCGATCAAGTTTCCCCCTTCTCTTATGTATGGCGAGTAAGGCACGCCAAACTTCACTATGACTTAATTTGCATGTCTTTGCTAACCGTCCAAATGTTCTTAATAAAACATTATGACCCATTTTTTTTCTAGGGCCATCTGCTGGGACATTCGGCTTAATACAAGGAATCTGTCAAGGTGTGTTAATGTTTCAATGGGATCACATGTAATTAGCTCCCGACAAGGTGTACGATGCGAAGCCAACCTTTTACAAACGTTTACTGAATGGAACCTTTTGGTATATTGTGTTTAGCCTATTTTCTTAACAAATTGGAAATTCCATTTTGAAAGATTAGGATTTGTTCTTGTTTATAAAATGGAGGTTGGTACGCTTCACGCTCATCTCCAATGTATATAATGTCTGTTTAAATCATCATAATGTTGCCTTTCCACACTGCCAGGCGCGGTGGCCAAGTGGTAAGGCGTCGGTCTCGTAAACCGAAGATCGCGGGTTCGATTCCCGTCCGTGCCTCACTCGTTTCGACACGACTCTTCTTCTTTTTAGCATACATATTTAACTGCAGATACCGAGGCATATAATAGTAGATATTAAATAGATTGATGTCAACTAACTGCAACTTCAATCAATAATGCAAAGGTCACATAATTGTACAAACACATGTATAGGATTAATTGTACAAGTTATTAGTAAATAAGTCCAACAAGTATTTTGGATTGTGACTGAATGCAATTTCTACACACAAATGCTCTCCCTTTGTGAAAGATATCTTTAAAGTACACAAGAAGGCGCTAAAACAACACTTATAGGTCTAAATAAGATTTGTTTACAGGGCACTGGAACGCTCTGCTGATCTGATAACTGCAGATTCAAACATCACACCTGCATGACTAAAATCCTGACTAAAATGGCAGTTAAATGAGGCATCCTAATAAAAATGGTCGTTTCCTCACTTACAATGAAGATTTCTAACTTTTGGCAAAATGCAAGTGCACAAGTCATAATAAATTTAAGCCTTTTTTTTGGACATTTTAATGCAGAATGTTACAAATGATACCTTTCATTTACGGTAAAACAATTTGTGTACATCTTTATCACATCAGTGCACAGACCCGCTTTTTCATCAACAAATATATCATACAGTTAATGTGGGTGTGTAAAGTTACATTGCATTAGTTGATATTATGACATTTAAAAAAGATTCCAGCATGTTGTGTGTGAGCATTTTAGCTAATGCTCACTATTAACAACCTCCGTTCCTCCATTAACTTTAAGCTCAACCGATTCCCAGTCAAAGACATTTCCTCTTGGTACTCTCTTCCCTGAATTCATGTCTTGGATGGTGCTGTCTGAGAGGACAGAGTCCCACATATTAACATCACGGATCGACCCAACAAAACTCTGTTTGGCTTCAAAACTCCCCAGGTAGCCATCCGGATCTTGCCCGATGATAACCTTGCCTCCGGAGCGGATCCTGTGACCCCTCCTGTACATTTTGGTAACGTTTTTCCTCCCATCCATGAAGATGGCAGCCGCTCCTGAACTGGAATCCCAGGTGACACACATGTGGGTCTCAGTGGGCCCAAGCTTAGGGGCCTTGAACATAACACCATCTCCACTCAGGTAGAAGGAGTATCTAAACACACAGATATACAATTAATCAGAGTTCAAAGGGTTTATTTTACTCCAAACTGGGGACTGGTCAGTGTTGAAATAAGTACTCAGATCCTTTATTTAAGTAAAAGTACAAATACCATGGTCTTAAAATACTCTATTACAAGTAAACGTCCTGATTTCAAAATGTTACTCAAGTAAACGTAGAAAAGGATTAACATGAACAAAAACAAACAAGTAAAATGACTCATTCTGCACAATGACCTATTAAAGAATTATTTTCAAGTAAAATTAGTAGTAATTATCACCTAGATGTACTTCAAGTCTCAAAAGTAAATGTACTCGTTATGCAGAATAGATTTTTTCACAGTATTTTATTATTATTCTTATTATATGATCCTGTTTTTATACATGTAAGAGCATTATAGTAGTTTGCCGATGTGGACTAGATTTAGATACTTGAAATACTGTGTAGTACACAGGCCCGGATTGGCCACGGGAGGGCCGGGAGGTTTCCCGATGGCCTGGCCTGTTGAGGTCCTTCCACACCGAGCCGATTTTCGGTGTCGATAGATGTCGGGCCGTCGATGAGCGTCGTGTCGCCCTACTCAGATTGGTGTGCTAATGCCATATTCACTTAATAACGCATGAAAAACTTTTACAAATATTTCTATATAGTCTGTGTTGGTAAATGTCATCTCCGTTGCACATTTCCTGCTGAAATACATGCAAGCCAAGTTACTGTGTGGCACTTTGGTTTTGATAAAACAGTGTAGTTCCACTATATAAACGTTACATTCATAATCAAACGAGAAAATCTGCAAGAGAATTAGGCTATCTTTTGTTATTCTTAATGCTTGTCATTCATACGTTGATAAAATAAAATAAGTAGGCTACCGATACATAGCAGCTAGCTAATACTACAGCGGGCTGCAGGCGAACCAGATGTGTCAGATGTCACATGGAGGGAGTAAATACAGCTTTTTTGTGACTTTCAAAACAAGGACTTCTGGTAATGTTAGTGATAGAAGAAGAGAAGTTACTAGAATCAGTTTGAAAATGAGGGATATTTTGGCATGCAAATGGTGAAATGTAAAACAATAATCTAAAACAATGATCACTGAATATGTTCTTATGTTAGAGTCAATGTAAGCATGTTGTTGTGTGTACCTGCCGTCCAGCTCTTGCCACACATTCAGCTCGTCAAAGTTTTGAGTCCGGTATGCAAACAGGATGATCTCGCGCTCCATATTGGGCAGCTCTCTGGCCACTCGCATGCACAGGGTGAACGCCCCGAGGTTCAGGGGCTTCTGGGGGACCATCTCCACATAACTGTTGTCCGACTCATCAGGGAACACCAAGGTCTTTAAAAACACACTCCCTGAGGGACAGTTACTTAAAAAGATGCTTTGGATAACATAAAATAATTTAAAATCAGGTTATCACTTACAAGGAATTTGATTTGGTGTAAAATGGTGCATGGAAAAACACAGTAGGAGAAATTAAAATGGAAAAATAAGAGATAAAAAAAATAAAAATACAAATAATATACAAATTACCACGAAAAAATATTTACAGTATATCTTAAAATAATATAGAATAGCTGTGCAGTTATACAGAATCCAAGTTTTTTGGCAAGTAAGTTTTCATAAACTAGGGAAAATAAGTATAGTTCAAAAAAATGTCAAGGAAAAAATAAATATACAAAATATATGACAAATACTGTAATGTACAGTTTATTTGAAATATAAGGGTAAGAGCTGTAAGGCTATGAATAGGACTCAAAATAAATAATGGTAAATTGGCTGAAATTGAATAAAATGAGTCTTAACTAAGTGAACTTCAAGCCATTTAATATATACTTTTATACATGCACAGATATGAACATAAAGACAGGAGGACAGGGTATATAATTACCTGCCAACCCAGCAGAGCTGGCAACGAGGAACAGGACGACTGAAAGTCTAATTTTGTCTGAGCAAACCTGCAAAAATGTTGACAATTTACTCTTCAACTCATCCATACAACATTCAATCTTAAAACACAGTGTTTTCATGCATACAAAAAGGTTATATAAAGATATAAGGAAGGTGTGTACTTACTGTGTAGCTTTCTCAGGTGCAGCTGCAGAGAATCAATCTGAAATTTGGGGCCTTTATGATGTAGTGACTCCCTGAACCCTCCGCCTTGTTATGTATTGAATTTGAGCCTGAGATAAAAAAATGTGGGGCAAGATTATATTGTATCAGTGAGGACAAACGGATCAATAGGCAATCCAGGTATTGCAAAATGGGGCATCACAGGAAAAACATGCAACTGGCTGGCCATAAGGACTACAATGAGAAGCTAAACGACTACAAAAAGAAGCAGAAACAAAAACAGATGATAACAAAGAGTCACGAAATTCCCCAAAACAAACACACAAAATGGCCAAAAAACCACTAACACAAAAATAAGATGACAACAAAGAGATGCAAAACCACCAACTAAAGACACAAAAGGACTACAGATAATCAAAACTCTACAACAAAACCTCAATATTGACTAAAGAGCAGCTTCAGTGATAGAAGGAATGAGAAATTAGTCTAAAACATGAAACTCAGGGTTCGATGAGGACGTTTTATCAGGTGCTCTTTCAACTGTTATCTAAGGACACTGACCCAGAATTACCACGCTAAAAAAAAAGCAGATAGCAACACCTATACAAACTGACAACAAATCTTTGCTGAGCCTAAAAATAATCATAAATAAATAAAAGAATGAATATAAATGTATTGCAATGCTCAAAACAGCAGCATCCAACAGTCACTGACTGCATGCACGGAGCACACGTAGGGCGGAGATCATCATATCATTCTATCTTGTATCACTTAACAAAACAAATAATAATAAAATAAACGGCTCGTTCGCGGGCGCGAGACACATCACTAATACCTCATTCACACCAACGCAACTCCGGTTCAAGCTCCGTGCTAGAGCTTTTCAGGTTCAGAACCGGTTCTTCGGTTTAGCTCCGGCTCTTTTCACACCGCCCAGAGTCCGACTGGTGCTGTGTCATTGTTTGCGTCATGACGTAACCATTTGCATGCCAGGTTCATAAAGCCAAACTGCGCGGAAACCCCTCACAGCTCACACCGACAACAACAACAATGGCCGATTGTATTGAAGCGGTACTCGTTTTGCTCTGTCAAAACGAAATGGAAGAAATGGGACGACTTTACTTCCAACTTTACAGTCGTTACATGCTACATTCAAAACTGCTTTACAATCGTAATCATCAACTTTAACGACGATTCCGATTCCCCCTGCCCCCGCCTCGACGTAAGCGTGACATATGCGGTGCTTTTGCTCTAGCCGGACAATATTTTGGTGCTTGAAACGAACCGGATTCCAGAGCTAAGAGGCTGCTCCGCTGCGGTGTGAACAGGAAAACCCGGTGCTTTTCAAGCTCCAGCTCCGAACCGGCCCTGAAACACCGTTGGTGTGAATGAGGTATGACAGACTGGTGCCCACACGCAGCGTGAAGAAGTGGTCTGAGGAGTCTGAGGAGGCCCTGAAGGACTGTTATATCTCACAGGCTCCGCCCTCTACTGGACTCTATGGCTAATACCCCTTGACCTTACTATGCGAGCGTTCACCAGGCGTTCACCTACTGAGATATCTTTAAACGTAGCCGCCCCCTCGGGGCGGGCCTACCTGAGTGCGCACGCAAGCCCACCCTATAAGGCGGCCTCGCCTCCTAACTGTCATCCTTTTCTCTTCAGCGAGCAGGATAAACAACTGAGAGAAGCGGAAGAAGAGTAAAAGGAAGAATGAAAAAGAATGGACTCAACAATCCTAGAGCACCGACCCTGTCCTACTTGCACCGGCCTAATTGCAGGTTCCGATCCCCACCGCCTTTGTTTCGAGTGCTTCTCTCTCTCTCTCTCTCTCTCTCGCTGACTAGGCCTCTAATAAACACACAGGACTAAAATAATATGTGTTTAATTCCGCCCAGATGCGTTGACTGCAGGCCAAATCCATTAATTGAAGGTGTTCAAAGTTGCACCGGTATGAGGCGCAGTGAGAACCACGCACCTGTCAGACTAGCGAATGTGCACATTTCAATTTCAGGACAATAATGAAGATGTGATTGGTTGTTCCACTCTCCGTTTCTCAATTATTGTGGAAGGATGGACCCCCATCCTGCAAAAAAAAAGGCAGCGAAATGTGCTAAAACCACTGATTTATTCAGAACCCCCGTATGGTATAGAATGAGGAAGCAGAAAGTAAGTGAGCGAACATTATGAGCCACATTTCTTACAGTTAGACTGCAGCTAACTGTGGGGCTACAAACCCCTCATACTGTGAGTGAATAACTTGAGATGGTAATGTTGTCTGTGCAATAAAGGGGAGAAAGTAATTATGGTATTAGGCCATTCAAATACAGGGTCAACTAAGTGTTGTATAATATATGTTCTTGGATAATGTTATTTCATAAATAGTTGTTAATGTAATGATTACATGTTCTCCTTATTCAGTTCCACTATCAGATGATGCTGATGACCCTGAGGGAGAGATGCAGGCAGAGCTCAGTGGACTGAACTGGCAGGTACAGAGGAAA
>NW_011350437.1:0-11966 GCF_000735185.1 Notothenia coriiceps
TTATTTATTTTTTTATGTTTTCGGATTTCATATCGCATACATACCATATCCCGACGTGCATGGCGGCTAAAACATCCAATCAACGAGCTTCAACGATAGCTGAGGATTATGGGTAGTTCGATGTTTTAGCCTATCAAAACCTCGGAAAAAATAAATGTGTCTCTCAGAATTGAAAGGGAAAAACCTATTGGAAAAACACAAAAGCATTGTACACAATTTAAACCAATCAATATCTTTTAATTAACAAGGATATTCTGGTGTTTTTGAGTTGATGAGTACTGCAGATATCACTGTAAAATCAATCGACAGTAAGGAGAATACTTACTTCCGGGTGTAAAATCCTCCGTTATCCAATGGGAATGGATGCTCACATTGCCTTTAAGTGCCGCCGACATGCACCGATGCGGTGCTTCCCTGAGCGTCAAATACCGCCGCCGATGGGAATACATTGCAATCAGTTGAAAGCTCTTTGCGTCCGTTTATGAAGCTGAAGGAGCCTCGGCGCGTCCCAACTGCACGCCAAAGGACCCTGACCAAGCGTCGCCCCTGGACGTTCAGGGAGTGAGACTGTGTTGCTTCTCGCTAGAAATCTAATCAAAAATGATTTTAATGGCCAAACTATCCTACAATTTAGAATTTTCCAGAGAGGGTTATTTGTGAATATACGACCCTCCGGAGCGTTTGCATTCAACGGGAGCACTAGAGGTCGAAAACTTTAAAACGTGATTATAGGTCGTAATAAGCGCTTGAACAATCAACCTATTTGGTCGTACAGTATGAGTTGGAGGACTTGTTGAAAGGAAAGGGTTGGATGATAGAAACATGGTAGATTCACAATTTGTTTATTAAAGTCTTGTTCCTTCTCACCCTGTCTCTGCCTCCCTCCTTTCCACTCCCCTCTTTCCTGAAAAATCTTTGCATCTGCAGTGCGGTGCTGCTAACTGAGAGGAACAGTAACATTGTGATGAAAGTTTTTGCAGGCGCCTTAGCAGGTGGAATCATTTGAACGTTTCCTTGGCTGTGTCTCCTGACACACTCAAGAGTCATATTTGGTGTTAGTGAAATGCTGTTTTCTGAATGTCTTTGAATTTAGGATAGCAGTGTGGGTTGAGAGCAGGAATGCATAATGTGTATCTCAGGTGCTCATTGAAGTACACTTGGGTGGCTGGAGTCTCAGCTTTGCCCAACGTTTAAAATCTCAGTTTATGGAGCATAGTCGTTCAGCCTTGATGAAAGTAGATGAAGAACTGAATTGAAAGACTCAGACTTAGTATTCTGGGAAGTAAATAATTGCTCAAAGCCACAGATACTGTTTGGACATCCGTTTAGTTTGTATTCTCTCTAATTAAAATTATAAACAATTTGTGCATCCATTTGGACTTTGGGGGCAATGCAATAATACGTTAAGTTACCTGATAGTGAACTGCATATATGGCAGAATAAGATGAATGATTCTTCAATTTAAAAAGGTTTATAATTTTGTCTGTGTTCTGTAAATCCATTTTAATCAATGATCTGAACAATGGGATACATTTAGACTAAGGGTTTACAGTATTAGGGCACAGCAGAGTTCAGAGCTAAATGCTAAATTAAGCCTTCAAACATGATCAACATCCCTTGAGGCTAGGCTTGTATTTCAACCAGTACCATCATATACCATGTTAATATGCTTAGATTTGCTAACTTAACAAACAGGACAGCTAATGCGGATGAGAATGTCAATACGTTTGTCTAATGTATTTAATCATAAACCAAAGTGAAAGACACATGTTGACCTAAAGAAATGGACAGTTGATGGATCAAAGACGATATAACATGTACTCCAAAAGGGAATATGAATGAATGAAACACTGAAATGTCAGGATATCTCCGTAGTACATAATCTTTTGGAAGGATGTTAAAAATGTTTATTCTGTACCAAAGTGATAGACAGAGTAACCGTCACGCTAATGTCGCATCTCTTAAGCCATGCTCCAAAACGACCTTGTGTACTTCCTGTAGGATTAAGATTAAGATGTTAATATTCTGTGCACAAGCTGTACATGCTGTTCTATTTAACTGTCCATAACTTCCCGGCCCTGAAATAACTTTCTAACAAGCTTCAATTCTCCATTCGGTGCTTGTTTTGATCTTTGGCCAAACCCTGCGTGAATCGTTTTGGAATGGATTCAACAGCCTTCTTGATCCGAAGATGGCAATGGCTGTATATAGACTTGACAATTCAGGAGGATAATTTAAATCGTCCTTTCATCCAGGGACAACTTTGCATATTTCTCATTTAATGTATTTGTTTATTTCACCAATGCTGTCTAGATACACCATTTGACACCTTAGTAGACTCAATAACACTGAAGAGAAATGCAGTTAGGAGGTAGACGTTTGGCTGTGAAGGGATATACTGCATACAGTATGAGTCCATAGGAACCTCTCAGATTACACTTTTTAATCACATAACCACCCCAGCAGGGCATTAGGTGGTGGATCTCATTGCAATGACGAAGCATTACATTAGGACTTGGGTTACGTTGGATGTTCCATCACTAACATTTCTCATGGCTGTCCAGAGGCTCTGTCTGCTTCCGATTTTATCATAACAGCTTGAGAGTATACGACCCACCAGATGTTTGTAATCTCACACCGAGAAGCTTGTGACTGGGGTTGAAATCAGATGAGGGAACATAGGAAGGGATTATAAATGGTGACAGTGGGGAAAAGGCTATAGATTCCGTCATAATCTCTAGATAGATGGCCAATGTCCTCATTTCACCCACTTCAGTGGCTGCTCAGAGTAGATTAACCCAACATCTGATATATGCTAGTATATTTTCCAATCTTTAAATACACCTCTTAGTTATTGTTGGTGCAGATGTGAATACAGTGAGTGAATGAAGAGCTTTCACATAAGCTCAATTATTCTTGCTAATTTGTAATGCCCCTTTGAGAGTTTATGGTTGTGGTGGCAGGTTAATGATATCAGCCCGAGAATATTTTTTAATCACGAACAGATTGGTGAGATCGGTTGTCCCGGAGAAATAGACAGTATCACGAATCATTCACTGCTTTCATCCGTCGGCTCTCAATTTCTTATGGTTTTCTTCTCTATCTAAACCCAAGAATGAAAAGCTTTTGGAGAACCTGGGCGACAAATGAGAACACAATGGTGCGGATTAAAAGGAATCAGTCATATTTACAGGAGTGAACAGCAGGACATATTCACCCTGTGGTGAAGCACCAGCAGGTTATTGGCACTGGAGGTGCAGCATTGTGAGCAAATCCTGGTGGAAAAATAAACAAAAAACACATGACCAACATATACTGACTGCATTTGACAGAAATAGGTCTTTGTTTGTTTATATATATCCTAGACATGCATAAATACACAATAACGACGGATTTAAGAGAGAAAAACCTCAGGTGAAATAGCTATAAAATTGTCCTTTATTCATATTATTATTCAAAGTAAATCAATAGTATCAAATAGATCCATTTATATTTTCACTATTCTGCGACCCCACAGCTCAGCGGTGCTGCAGGGAGTCGAAGCTCCTTTTTTATGAAAATCCTTTGTACAGAAACATGTTTCAGTCCATTAGAGAGTGAAAATTGGAGCCATGGAAGTGTAAAGAATTGGACGTCAGTCCCGCTAGGCCCCTGAGGTACATCAAGAAACGTTGGCTTGCCAAGCTATTCCAGTTAAGAGCATGTTCTGTCCGTGAAGACGCCTTCGCAGCTGCAACATGTAACTCCATGCCTGATAAGTCCTATGGTTATATTTCATCTTGTAACGTAAGGGTTTGGAGGGTGGCTGCTCCTGATGAAAAGGCTCACACTTTCTCATCCAGAAGTCCTATTTAAAGAGATAATCTAAGACATTTTCACATAAATAAATTATCTTTGTTCTCCCACCATTCTGAGATAACTCTTCCTGATTCAACCTATACTTTTTAAATGTTGTAAACTTTTTTTGAAACATCCATTGAATGTACTGGGGACCACACTAGTTTAATGTAAACAGCAAAACCACAAATAATAAAAGGTGGGGTAGGTAATTTTGGAGAAACCAGCTCGAGTGCGCAAGAGTTTGAAAACACACAACCGGAAAAAATCTGCCACTTCCTTACAGAACCCCTCCTCCAACACACACAAACGCGCACATGACCAATGAGGGCACGAGATAAGTTTGTGCACAGATGGAAGGCTGACAGGCAGGTAGGCCATCCAGTTATTTTAGACGGGCCGGCTAAAATGATTGGTCATGCTTTTTACAGTACTACGGCTTCCACAGATGACATTTTTTTATGTATTTTTTGTCAAAGCATTTAATATATTCATTGCTATCGGGATGTTAAGAGCATTCCTTGGAATATAACAAAAAGTGTTTCTGAAATAAATTAAATACCCCACCTTTAAGACCTGGGGCCGTATTCACAAAGCATTTTATCTTAACGCTAGGAGTGCTCCTAACTCGCGCTAAAACATTTTACGTAGGAGTTTTTTCTTAAAAGTTATTCACAAAGCTGCTGAGACCTACTCATACTAAGGATAAATCACTAAGAGTGAACTAAGAGTGACGCGCCGTTGCTATGGATGACGTCGATTCTCGTGCATGAGTTTAGAAGCGGTCAGTACGGTGATTGGTTGTTCAGAGTAGGCGGTCTCGGTGAAACTCATCCGCAACATCCCACAAACGAGCCCACTAAATCACCGAAAAACAAGGAAATAGCCTAGGCTAGAAATGTATTCCTATCAAATAGTTATGGACAGTGCAGTTAGCAGAATACACGCATGATGACAAGTTTGTGCAGACCACGATAATGACGTTGTATATGCACGTTAAAGAGAGAGAGCAAACAATAAAAATACGTAAATTGCATTAAATCGAGGAGGCAATTAAAAGCACCCTGCAAACTATTATCCAATGAGCATATTTCCAGCACTTAAACACTTTCAATAACAGCCCATACCGCCGTTCAAGTCCCCCTATCATGATGAATGAAAACAATCTGCGTGTTGATGGAATGTACTTCTTTCTATTGACGAACACGTCCTCATCTTTTGATGGCGCAATTATTTTTATGTGCGTCCCGTCAATAGCACCGACCACACCGGGCATACCTGCATTGCCATGAAGTTGGCTTTGATCCTGTGTAGTTGTTGATTGTCCAAAGGAAACCGGATAAACTGTTGGATGATATGTGGTCTAGAGAGCGCGTTGATGGTTTGGTTTATGGCACTGCTGACTGATGGTTGCGATATTCCTAAATCGTCGGCATTGCAAAGTTGCATTTTCCCTGTTGCTAAATATCGTAGTGTTGCCAAACATTTTATTTCCGGACTAATCGGGTTATTCCTGTTAGTCGGGGATGTTATTGCATCCCGCACTAATTCCACAACAAGTTTGATACCCTCACGATTTAGCCTATATCTCTTGATCAATTCACAGTCTTCCATTGTCTCCAAAACATTTCGTCTCTCAGCCATTTTCAGATTCTTTGTGAATAGGTCTTACTGAGTTAGGAGTCCTCTCGAGGACTTAGTCCTCGAGAGGACTCCTAACTCAGTAAGACCTATTCACAAAGAATCTGAAAATGGCTGAGAGACGAAATGTTTTGGAGACAATGGAAGACTGTGAATNCCGGAGCTGTAGATTAACATTTACATGCTTATTGTAGTTGTAAGGGCAATGCCTGTAGCACCATGGAGCATATGTGTGGGGCTGGACCTGTATTTTACAGGAAAGGAGTGAGCAGAGGGTGGAGTTGTCGATTCTTGTTCAGTTTTCATCTTCCTCACCCTCTCAAACTTTTGAGTTGCGCGCGCTGCTAAAGAGACGCGCTACCATGGAACCAAACAATGGTGTAGCTGTATTAAAGTCCGAGTGGAAACAGTCGTGAGTAAATTTGATTTTGTCAGAAATCGGGAGAAATGCGGGAGAAATATGACACCAGGAGGAAACCGGGAGAGGGCAATGAAATCGGGAGTCTCCCGCGAAAATCGGGAGGGTTGGCAAGTATGCCACACACACACACACACACACACACACACACACACACACACACACACACACACACACACACACACACACACACACACACACACACACACACACACACACAATTAGATGGATGCGGAAATCGAATACCTTGTCCGTCTCCTCACATTGGAATTTTGTAACCAACACAGTTCTAATGGATGGCCAGAGAAAGGATGCCACCCACAGCACCATCTGGCTAATGCCCCGTCCTCTGCTTATGAATTACGCTAAATTGTGCCCAAGAGAGAGAAGCCACATGTTCATTATAGGGGTTTCACAACTACCAATATTTACTAGTCGACACGTTTTTCAAAATAGTAGTCGACTAGTCGACTAGTCGTTACGTCATAATAAAGACACACAAAGAGAGGTTTACAACTGTATTTTCTATTGGAACTCATACAGTAACATTAAACACTGCATTTTAATTTGTGTTACATGGCTGAGTAAATAACAAACACTGGACTCACCAAAATCGACAGCAAAAAACTCTTGTTTACATAAATGCCACGCAACATCCATTGCGCAACACTTTATTCGCTGTCCTCCACGATAACGTCCACCTTTCCATATTTTTGGTTTGAACACCAACGCATCGACATGTGAGGGAAGGAGGCTTGACCGCTTTCGGGTGACAGTGTCGCCTGCCAGGGAAAAAACCCTCTCACTCGGGGTGCTTGTGGCTGGAATAGCCAGGTAGCTCCTCGAAAGCGGGGGAAGCGGTGCACGTTTTCTGCCCACCACTCCAGTGGATTATCCATTGTGGGGATATGCGGTGTCCGCTGGCAGTAATCCCGTAGCTCATCATCCGCATCACTGTTGACTCGTGTTTTCTTGCTGTTCGTTTGCCTCTGTTCAGTGCTGACGCCGGTCCGTTGCTCACTGGTGCTAGCATTACTGCTAGTGCTAGCTGTCGGCAGCGGGTGTTTCATCTTTAGATGGTTGCGCATAGCAGATGCATTTGTATTGTACTTCAGTACAGCTGTACACAACTGACACTTCACTGTGGAGTTGGTTACATCTTCGTTGAAGTACTGCCATACATAAGAATGTCGGACGTGTTTTGTAGCATTTTGCAGCACCTCGTTTACCTCCATTTTTTTCACGACTAGTCAACTAGGGCCTACAGCGCCGACTAGTGGTAAAGGTAGTCGACTAGTCGATTAGTTGGTGAAACCCCTAACGTATACACACACACACACTCGCAAGCTTCCCCCAGACTAGTAATCCAAACGAAAATATCTTCCCTCCGTAGTATTTTGATCATTTGCTCCGCTAATAATCAATCAGATCGATGGATTCCAGAGAAGAGGACACTTTAAAGGCCTTTTTCTCAAAATGATGACAGTCATTATATAATGTGACATATTCTGCTTAATATTTGGAGTACAACAACAATCCTGATATCATTAGAAAGCTATGAATCTCCTCTTTTCAACAGTGTCAACTCAAAATGTGTCTTCGGGTCAATGCGACTGATTTCGATGGAGCAGGTCACATATACAGTAAAAACCTTGTAATTCCATTGACTATCACCAATTTCAATGGTCTCCCTTGCCAACTCCTGATTTGTGACTGTATTGGCTCCAGCCACTCCAAAGGTCGTATCAGCAGAACCTTTATCCTGATCGTCTTTGAAATGATGAGGATCACGATTCTATTAATGCCACTAGTGCTATAGTATGAAATGCTGCTTAGGGATAATTGTTGAGCTTTTTTAGATGATAGAGGTCTGAGCATGAGGCTTTCACCACCAAGGGGATGTCAAAGTTTATGGGGTTATCACGCTGTGTACCACCCTGAAAACGTCATAGAATTTAATGGATTACATTACAGAGCATAAGAATTATGGTCAGATTGACATAAATACTGAGTAGCTTATAATGAGGACAGTCCTATCCGACTCACACGGAGGCATTATCTAGGTTTGTTATGTCTATGATAACGTTATGAAACCATCCTGGCCAGGGTGAGCTGTATAATTCAGAGGGGGATAATCTGGTGAACCATTTATGTAGGCTGAGCTGCTCATTATTTCTCAATCACGCCTGGATTTGGTTATGTAGAGTGGCAATTTGTTCTCAATCCTAATTCAGCCAAATTAATGCTGCAAGTATGTTCATACCCAGGCCTGCACTGAGGGACATAGAGTCCCCAACATGGCTGCCAAAGGGTGCTGCAGGGCTTTGCTGTAGATTAGGCTGATATCCAATAGGACTTGGTCCCGATCACCTCATGAAAGCACTGTGAAAATGGGTCCGTCTAATGATCCAATTTAATGTGATTAAAAAGAATGAAGCTACCTACCCATGTAAAAATGCTGCCTCTCTTTCTCCCTGTTTCTGTTGGTCCACACACACACACACACACACACACACACACACACACACACACACACACACACACACACACACACACACACACACACACACACACACACACTGCATCACCCAAGGCCTTTCACATTACCCAGTTCCACGCCAGTTTGTGCTGTGATCTGTGCTGATGTGTGGTTATCCTTATGAGGCCAGCAGTAATAGCAGAGAGAGCCATAATCTGCTCCAAACCAAATGTCCAGAATCTGAGAGCAAAACTCACACCACGCCTACCGACAAACACCCACCAGCGCTCTGAGCTGCTAATCCACTGTGACGTAACGCACAAATACAGACCAACCGGGATGAATGTAAAGTAATAATCTGCAAATTCATGTTCTTATCTATGCGTTTATAATATTTACTTTTTTCCATGAATTTCCTTATTCAATCTTTGGTGTCATTGTTTGAAGGGTGCACTGAAGATAAGATGATTTTCCGCTTAAACAGTTTCCCAGTGCTGTGATGTGTTTTTCCTTGTATTGTGGGTTGATGCGGTTTCAATTTCTTGGAAGTGATGCTCCTTCCCTTGTTTGCTCAGGAATGAAAGACAAAGCTTGATATATAAATCTGTGGCGGTGTGTGTCTCTGCAGCAGTGAAGATGATTATATCTCACACATTTGGAGCCAAAGTTTACATCCCTGCATCTTTGAAATCTCTACTTCCTGTTGACCATATAAAATACTTTATGTTGATGGATTTTGCAATTTATATTTTCTTTTTAAAACCGTTGAAAGCCAAGCAAAGGAAGATGGATGGAAGCACAATAATGGAGCAGCTGTAAGAACAATATGCTGATAGAGACCAAAAAGCACTCTTGATTTATGAAAAACATTAAAAATAAAAGGCATTTATGAAATGACAGAAAGAAAAATTAAATCTCTTAAATGGAGCACAAGTTATACATATGTTGATTTCAACGAATCTCACAGTGGATGTACGACTGGGGCACAGACGAAAATGATAGGACCCAAATGCACGACTCCAGACAAAAGATGGTTCAAAAATTGACTTAAGGTGATAAGCAAGGCAATACAAACACTCATGTAAAGCAAGGACTCCAAAGAATGACTTTACTGAAAACTAACTTAAATTCACTGTAGCTCAGATAACAACTGGCTGACCAGTATCATAATTTTCGAAACGATCTGGCACTTGGCACGGAGAAATCACAGAATAAATACACACACAAGGGACTCTACAGGTGCAAACAATAAGGGCGGGGCAGGTAATCAGGTCAGTGAACACACATGGGTAGGAATCAAAATACAGTACCTGAAATGAGAGAGGAGATTGTCAAAGTAAAACAGGAAATGACAGACAACAAAAAAAGGGTTAGCAGACGCGGACTTGACGATATTAACTAAACAGAGAAATAATACTAACAAATCTGACGAGACACAACAGGATTGTCCGCACAGTACAAAATTGCATATTGATGCCGATAAACAAGCCAAATGTACCTCCTAATTTTAGAAGGGTATTGTGTTTTTGTCAGTTACACTGCTTAACTGTGGTAACAAAGAACAAATAAAGCAGCCACATATTTGCACATGCCTAGAAACCAGGGGCCGTATTCACAAAGGATTTTAGGGCTAAAAGTAGCTCCTAACTGGCGAATTTAGGAGAAACTCCTAAGCATAATGGGCGTGTCAGTCTTAAATTTAGGACTCCTAATTTTATTCACTAAGAGCAATTCACAAAGTATTTTAAGCCTAAAAGTAGCACCTAAGTCTGGGAGAGCTTAAAAGTCCTCGAGAGGACTCCTAACTCAGTAAGACCTATTCACAAAGAATCTGAAAATGGCTGAGAGACGAAATGTTTTGGAGACAATGGAAGACTGTGAATTGATCAAGAGATATAGGCTAAATCGTGAGGGTATCAAACTTGTTGTGGAATTAGTGCGGGATGCAATAACATCCCGACTAACAGGAATAACCCTATTAATCCGGAAATAAAATGTTTGGCAACACTACGATATTTAGCAACAGGGAAAATGCAACTTTGCAATGCCGACGATTTAGGAATATCGCAACCATCAGTCAACCGTGCCATAAACCAAACCATCAACGCGCTCTCTAGACCACATATCATCCAACAGTTTATCCGGTTTCCTTTGGACAATCAACAACTACACAGGATCAAAGCCAACTTCATGGCATTGCAGGTATGCCCGGTGTGGTCGGTGCTATTGACGGGACGCACATAAAAATAATTGCGCCATCAAAAGATGAGGACGTGTTCGTCAATAGAAAGAAAGTACATTCCATCAACACGCAGCTTGTTTTCATTCATCATGATAGGGGGACTTGAACGGCGGTATGGGCTGTTATTGAAAGTGTTTAAGTGCTGGAAATATGCTCATTGGATAATAGTTTGCAGGGTGCTTTTAATTGCCTCCTCGATTTAATGCAATTTACGTATTTTTATTGTTTGCTCTCTCTCTTTAACGTGCATATACAACGTCATTATCGTGGTCTGCACAAACTTGTCATCATGCGTGTATTCTGCTAACTGCACTGTCCATAACTATTTGATAGGAATACATTTCTAGCCTAGGCTATTTCCTTGTTTTTCGGTGATTTAGTGGGCTCGTTTGTGGGATGTTGCGGACGAGTTTCACCGAGACCGCCTGCTCTGAACAACCAATCACCGTACTGACCGCTTCTAAACTCATGCACGAGAATCGACGTCATCCATAGCAACGGCGCGTCACTCTTAGTTCACTCTTAGTGATTTATCCTTAGTATGAGTAGGTCTCAGCGGCTTTGTGAATAACTTTTAAGAAAAAACTCCTACGTAAAATGTTTTAGCGCGAGTTAGGAGCACTCCTAGCGGTAAGATAAAATGCTTTGTGAATACGGCCCCAGGGGCCGTATTCACAAAGGATCGTAGGGCTAAAAGTAGCTCCTAACTGGCGAATTTAGGAGAAACTCCTAAGCATAATGGGCGTGTCAGTCTTAAATTTAGGACTCCTAATTTTATTCACTAAGAGCAATTCACAAAGTATTTTAAGCCTAAAAGTAGCACCTAAGTCTGGGAGAGCTTAAAAGTCCTCGAGAGGACTCCTAACTCAGTAAGACCTATTCACAAAGAATCTGAAAATGGCTGAGAGACGAAATGTTTTGGAGACAATGGAAGACTGTGAATTGATCAAGAGATATAGGCTAAATCGTGAGGGTATCAAACTTGTTGTGGAATTAGTGCGGGATGCAATAGCATCCCCGACTAACAGGAATAACCCGATTAGTCCGGAAATAAAATGTTTGGCAACACTACGATATTTAGCAACAGGGAAAATGCAACTTTGCAATGCCGACGATTTAGGAATATCGCAACCATCAGTCAGCCGTGCCATAAACCAAACCATCAACGCGCTCTCTAGACCACATATCATCCAACAGTTCATCCGGTTTCCTTTGGACAATCAACAACTACACAGGATCAAAGCCAACTTCATGGCAATTGCAGGTATGCCCGGTGTGGTCGGTGCTATTGACATAAAAATAATTGCGCCATCAAAAGATGAGGACGTGTTCGTCAATAGAAAGAAAGT
>NW_011350437.1:12282-12891 GCF_000735185.1 Notothenia coriiceps
ATTTTAAACTATTGGAAAGCACGGAAAATGTCTGTGTATTGAGATTAACCATTAAGATGACATAAACATGAAGTCATGAACACTAACCCAGATATTAGTTGTCTAACTTGAACCTAAAACACTTGTAGCCAGTCTGTGTCAACACAGACATCTGTCAGCCCGCACTCTGCTGTTCCTCAGCACCACTCCCCCTCCCTCCCGCTGAAATTATGAATGAAAAGTGTAGTAATCATAGATAACACGGCAGGGTCCGTGACAGTTTGTTTTCATCTGATTTCAAATAAACAAAGTCTTGGTTTTAAGAATATTAAACTTGTTTCGCCAAATTCAGATGATAAATACAACTTTTAAGCTTGTAAAGGCATAATTACAAGCGGCAACTTAACGTCACAGCAGGCATAACAACAGCCGGTGTTTCTTGTGAGGGTTTCCCCGGGAAACAACCACAATAGGCTACACACAAAGGCGTCACAGATTATTTCGCGGTATTTGAAATCATGTACGCAGCTCGCGACGTAACTAGGAGTCTAGTGGACGGTATCAGTACTACAAGTAAAAATAAATAAAACAATGTTTTTTTATTTTTTTTAAAATTAATTACGTTGTTTA
>NW_011350437.1:12931-35892 GCF_000735185.1 Notothenia coriiceps
CTGTGTGCCTTTGGGCAGTCTCAGGTAACTAGGAGTCTAGTGGACGGTATCAGTACAACAAGTAAAAATAAATAAAACAATGTTTTTTTATTTTTTTTAAAATTAATTACGTTGTTTATAAATTATTCTGAGGGCCGCAAGAAGAGGAGGTGGGGGCCGCCATTTGCCCATCCCTGCTTTAGATGGAAATAAGGAGCCACTCCCCACGCCCCTCTGAGAGATATTTGGTTAAAAAGAACACAATGGTGCTCTCGGAGGAGATTCAGGTCATTTTTCTCCTGAAACTTTCAGAATCTCTTTACACAGAGGGGACACATATTTATGTATAAAAGACACGAAAGGTGGATTTTGCATAATAGGTGACCTTTAATATGGCCTTACAATTATGGTTAATTTTAGAAGTCATGTAGGAAGGCACTCACCCATCGCCTGGATTTCCATAGACTTTCTAGTTTGTTGACACCAATCTTCACCTCTTACCCTTCAAATGCTTCATCCAGTAACTTCAGCAGCAAAATACACTACACTCTCTTTCTGACCTTATTTTACAGTGAAGAGCTGGGCATTAATTATTAACTGAATAATATCATAATGTATTGGTAAATTTTTAAAAGACATAAAAGGATTTTTTTAATAATGTTTTATTTATTTACTATTTGCCATTTTGGAGTTTCAGCAGTCTGGGTGTGCACTCTTGAATATAATTTTATAGTTTTATGGTAAAAGCTTTCAGCTGCTCTAGCTGGTTCTGAACCACTTTACTTTTCAGTCAATCAGTGTTGATCTGTGTGTAGCCTGCTCCGGAAATGGCAACACCTGTTAGAAACACCTGCCTCACCCCTGCTTAAAAAGCTTAGGATTTTCTGTTTTTTTTAAATCGTTTTTTAAAGCTAGTTTTATGGAGAGCTTTACATTATTATAGCCTACAATATACACTGCCAAACTGTTTCTTCACTCAATTCCCTGTAATTAAAATGGTTGGTCAAATCATTGTAAGTTCATCCAACATCCAAGTCCATAAATGGGGCGAAGCCTGGGAGCTAGTTCAGGCAGTCAACTCGAGCACTTATGCTGCATTCATACATAACGCCCCTTGCCACTCTACAACCAGCCATACAGAGTCTCCTTAATATGCCGCCCTATTTAACCTGCCAGATATCTCCATGCATTGCTTGCTGCTACTATTGCTGCAGCTATTTCCACGTCGCTGCTGCTTGCCTGCCCCACCACCACCCCAGCTTCCACCCAAGCTTCCACCTGTAGGCTCGGGGGTTAGTTATTTAATCATCACCCATCGTGCTATGTATATGTGGAGTGATGATGAGGCCCGAGCCTAGACGCCAAACTCAACAATATATTGCTTCTTCTAATAAACATGTTAACGAAACACGTGAGTTGGCTGACTGAACTATATATTTAACTACATTTTTTGAGTAAAACTATCCCTCATAATAGAGAAGTATAACAAGCAACTTTTGGGGAATGTTGAAAGCGTTCTTGATATGGTTGTCAGCTGCAGCGTGCAGAATCTTTGCTAAATGCAACATTTTGCTATGCTGATTATTTTCCTACACCAGATTTTCTTCCATAGCCTGTGGTTATTTTGATTCCCTGCCAAGATGCTAATCCATGTTGCATCCGGACCCCCAATGCAGATTGAGTGCCGATAATTAACTTAATTTCCTTTCATCAGTGCAAAAGGCGGGTAAGACTGTTAGTGAGACACCAAGAAATACACTTTGACTGAGGGGTGGGTATCAGTTGTTACACCCTCTGATGAGAAAGTTCTTGATGTCTGGCGGGTGCTTACAGGCTCAGGTTATCCTGTTTCCAGCCACCATTAAATGGAGCTGTGGCCCTGGCAATGCTCTGTCTGCTGTCAGACCTCACAGCCCCCGCAGACAACTTTGGGGGCTTGTAAAGAGACAGGGCTGATGGGTTTTAAGTCTCCTTGGGCGGTCAACTAGAAGAAAATTGGAATGATCCCAGGGTGTTGGTGTGTGTTAGTGTGGCAACACTTTATCAACTTTAAAGGTCCAGAAAAAAAGAACATATGTATATTTATATATAGAGCTCCCTCTGGCTTGATTTGGAATCCCAACCAACACCATTGGCAGCATTTACTGGTGGAAAGCCAGTTTCCATGTCGCTGAAGTAGTGAGTCAAAATGGTTGTTTTGAGCCCCTGAGAAGAGAGTTTGGGGTGAAAATATGTACCTTCATGTGCATTACACATTTCTCAGACTGGAAATAGCATTAAACTAGAAGACGTTTTTTGCGTGATTGCTTCCAGTAAGTAAGGAAAATATTCATTATAATCTAGTCCAGTTTGAGATACATACACTGAATTTAAAGAATTATCCCATGTAAAAACACACCAGAGTTATTATACTATAACACAATGAGGCAATTTAAAAACTTTCGAATGGCTGAAACATTGGGTTACTATATGGCGTTGCATTGTCTTCTTTGTTTTTGCTATACTTTCTGTCTTACGTAAAACTCACCTTACCATACCGTTCATACCACTATATACATCCAAATTGGACATTCAGTTATGTTTATACTGTATTGGGTATCTGCATAGTTTGCTGTGAACAGTCTGTCAAAATACAGATAACATCCAAAGTTGATGTTAGAGCTTATCAGTGAAAAAAGTGCTAAGGAATGCTTTTATAGTTTGACAAATTAATACATAATGACTTTCTTTGTTAAACACACAAATACTGAAAACATATAAAAGACATTTGAAAGAAATCACACTGGAAAATATGCAGAGAGAACCATGAATCTGGCCAGTGAATAAAGAAATACAGTCAAAGGGAATTTGAGAGACAATGACAATTAATTATGTAAATCTACTGTATATGTAGATTTTGAGGATAAATGAAGACTTCAGTTTGTGAATGATGTGATGTTCTTGTGAGGGGGATTCATGTATCTTGCCAAATGTAACTAATATTATTAATGCCAGGAAACTCTAGCTTCCTCCCAGCATGAGTCTCATTTTCAAAGTCCCAGATTCACAGGCCTGGTGTTTGCCAGCACAGAAAAGCTTCTGATGATCAAGCTAATTTAAAAGTGTTCTCTTGAAGACACTTCATAATATTTTCATTGGAGAAGTGCCTTTTAAGTAATAATCCAGGACAAAACCAGAGAACACATTTCCTTCCAGTGCAATAGATCAAGTTGTATGTGTACAACAGTGATTTATATGTAATAAAGAACAGCAGCAGTGAATTGAAATAGCTGTCACATGGCAAAGTATTTTAATGATTAATTATTGCATGGTTTTAAGTGTGTGTGTTTTATACCTTTTTATTGTGTGAGTTTACTCTGAAATGTGTTTGCCTTTTTAACTGGTTTTAACTTCCTGCTGCATGCTTTTATTTTTGGAATGTTTGGATTGGCCTTGCCATGCTGATTAACAATGAGTGACCACACCTGGAGCCAATTTAAACCAACAGCCCTGCCTATAAATGGAAGGAGAAGAGCAGCAGAGGACAGACTGAGGCTGCAGTCGAATAGTCCAAAAATCAGCTCTAAATTCTAACCCTTTCGTCTATTCCTTGACCTCTGAGTGAAACGTCACAGGGTTAAGGGATAGTGGATAGGAGAATTCAAAAGGATTTAGGAGAAGAGACTTTACTTTACTTTTAGAGAATCCGACTGCACTTTCACTATCCGACGTGTTTATGATGCGCCAGCGGATGTCATAGATGTGCGTCTGCTGCTGTGGGGAAACTATGGAGACTACAGTTTTTTTTACAACGGACTACATGGATGTTTAATAAGAACGAGGGACTACTGTAAACTCATCTAGAGACTCTGCACCGTGCTCTGATGCTGTTGCTTTATGCTTTATGAACGTGGACAACAGAGAAACATATTCTTCATGACCAAAGTCGGAATTGAAATAAAAAAGGAAAGTGAAACTTATGCTCATCACCCTCTCCCTCTGGTCCACCTTAATACCAATGATCCCAATACGTATGATTGTATGAACTATGAAAATATCTTAAAATCAATACAAATGTATTTATTATAAACGTTAGTCCTTAACACCTATCACTGTGTACATCACCATTCAAACATCTTTTAAAAGTTGAAGAAACCCCACACAGCTCAGTAAACACTGTGAAATGTTGACTTTATTTGATAATTTCAGTAAAAACTAATGTTCATATTTCTCTTTTTGATTATAATACTGATGAACGTTCAAAACAAAGCACTTTGGCAATTTATCACATACTTTTTAAAATGCTTAATAAGCACCGTAACTTTCATGATATAATTTCTCCGTCATAATCGTTTGTTTCCGTGAACGGCCGACTGTTGTGTGACGGCAAATGCTGTGGCTGCAAGGCATTGTGGGGCAGCATTTTCTCCTCTCCTTTCGTCGAGGGAGGTCCAGTGGTTCCTAAGCTAAAGGAGGTTATAAAGGAAGTTTGAAACCTCCTTTCCTATCATCTAGAGAATTTGAACGGCACTTATCATGGCTGCCACTGAGGGACTTTTCACTCCGTTAGGAAGGTTCCTAAGCTAAATGGACTATTCGACTTCAGCCCGAGACTGGAAGAAAACAGCAGAGGCAGAACGCAGCAGAAGCAGAGGCAAAGGCAAACAAGGGATTAAGAGACCACGGCAGTCCAAGAGAGTGTCGACGGAGCACCTTTACAGCCCTGGAAAGACTCTGGTTTTGAGAAAATACTTTTAACCCTTTTAACAATTGAATTATTTGTATTGTTTTAACTGCGTTTAATTGTATTATAAAATAGCTTTTGACTATCTTTTTACTATCTGATTTTAGTTTTCTTAGTAAAGTTTTTATGTTCTCCTGAAAAAATGATTGTGTTAAAATCTTAAACTTAGTAGTTGGCTCCTTGATTACCCAATTTTGCTCTCTACCTGATTTAAAAGAATCCTTTATCTCCATAAATTAGTACCCCTCCCCCAGCCACGGCGTTATGGGTGGGCCTACTGGGCCTAGGCCCACCCACTCTGGCACTGGGCCCACCCATTCATTGATCAAAAATAACTGGGCGAAAATATAGTCTCCAACAGTTTTGATCAAAATCAACAATTAAATAATAAAATAAGAGCAAACATGTGTTTCCCTTTCAAAAAATAATAAAATTAAAAGCAACATTAATTAACGTAATCAGGCCGAACTCATAGTCAAAGCACAGGAGCAAACACATCGTAGAACATCTCGTGGCCGCGCGCAGACGAAGGAGGACAGTGGACTGGACCGACGCAAAAAATATACTGCGCTCACTAACGATGTCACAACAATCTATGTTTTAAAAGAGTAAGAACAGAATCGCCGCCGCCGAAACCACCACACTCATCATCCTCACAGCAGGTGCCGCCTCAGAAAGACGAGAGTGTGTTTTTTGCGGGACGTAGCACCCGTTTCAGGGTCACCGACGGACCCGGTGGAATACAGGGTCTACCGCGTTTAGGAACAGTTAAGCAGAACCGAAATTGTGTATTTTGTTTGTTTTGTACCCAGTACCCGGCATTTTCTTATCGGTTCTCATCTGGAACTGAGTTTCGGTTCCCGGCCTACCCTAATGATGACCTTGCATGGATTTCCTTATAAATCTTTTTAAAATACATGTAAATTGAACTAAATTGGAAATGGTGTTAAAACAATGTAGCAGCATGTACTGGATGCTACCAAATATATTTTTTTAAGTTTCACAAATGATCACCCTTTTTCTGGAGGTTTTTACCACATTTTAAAAATCTCTAATGTGTGACACTAGGGCAGCACTTTTTTGAGAAGTTATTTGATCATAGACCTGTTGACCTCTTTTACTCTTTGAAGTAGAGAGGTTTATTAGAATATAAGAGTGACAGGCCCTTATGCACAGCAGTCATTTTAAGAGTTTACCATATGAATGGGATTCAGATAGGGAGGGTTGTTTGATGATTGCCTGATCAGATAAAGGAGAGGTTTGTCTGATATACAATTACTTGCTTCCTCTCAGCCTGCAGCTGCGTGTGTATCAGCAGAGGATAGGGGGACTCTGTTGGAGGGGCCTTGTTGATTTTCTCTGTTGATTCCTCAAGATCAATATCTTCTCAGGTCCCCTTCAGTCCTCTTACTTTTCAGGGTTAATCGACGACACTAGAAAGCTCCAGGGACATAAGGAGAACCTGCCTTCTAATCCTTTCACTTTGTGCCAGATAAATTGAGAGCTGTTGACAAGATCTTGACTTAATTTGCCACAGAAAATAAGTCTCTCCACATTATCCTTGCCTGTGGACACGCCAGGATGGACCCACAACTGGCAACTCTCCCTAGCAGAACTATATCACTTAAATAAGGCTTAAATTATTTTATATTCCATGTCAGGAAAGCAAAACAGTACTTAATATGAAGCATTAGGGTTCTTTTCTGCTCTCAACGTCAAGGTTATGATGTGAGGAGTTCTTTTTTGAATATTGCAACAGCATTTTCAAAAACAGTTTTTTTTCACTCATTATATGAAATGTGGCAGTGTATGTCTAATCGTTCAGCATAATCGTATGCTGAATTTTTATCAAGCTGCCTGGGGCCTTTCATCCAACAACATCATACTGCCTGTGCAGCAGTCACAACGAAGTAAATATACTTTATGGTTGGTTGTTGACCTTGCTGCTAATTATGGCATAATCATTGATCTGTTTGATCTTTCAGAAAGCTTAAGTAAAATTATACCACCAACAGAGGTTGCAATTAATAAAGATCAAACGGAGGCATGATCATTTAATTTCATTAAGGACCGACATAAAATCAAAGTTAAAAAGGTTGTTTCATCAGTTGGAAAGAACAGGTGAAAAGTTCAAATACTTAGTTAATAAAAGTAATTTATTTCCCCTTTATTCCTTTTCTTTATATCACTGCTGGTGAGGTCTTATCTGGAATGTGTCGAGCACTGTGATGCCATCGCCTGAAGAAGCTTAGGAGGACACAAACAAAATGGTGAAGCTTCAGGTTTGGGATAGGGACAGATTTTAC
The DNA here is from genome assembly GCF_000735185.1 of Notothenia coriiceps. NCBI lineage: Eukaryota > Metazoa > Chordata > Actinopteri > Perciformes > Nototheniidae > Notothenia > Notothenia coriiceps. The sequence goes on from NW_011350437.1 coordinate 19,940, forward strand.
CGAACAATCCTAAAAACATTAAACATACCACAGTATGCTCACCATCTGTTGAGGAAGAAGATTTTCTTTTGGCTAAAAAGTTTGTAAGTGAGACAGGCTACTAAAAGCTGTTGTCATTGCTCAATTCATATGGATTTAGGTACTAATTTTGAGCAGTTTTTCATACTCAATCTTTTGTAGAGCGTTCTAATTCAGCTTATCTTAACCGCTTTAAAACAATGCACCAGAAATGGAGCAGACAAATGTACTAATTTCGCCAGAAAATATTTTTTGAATTGTATTTTTGTATTAATCTGTTGATTCTTTTTATGATTATCTAGTAAATAAAATCGTTGTTTACAATGTTACCCCAATGTTTTGAAGGTGTTTGTCCTAGCAACAGCTCAAATCTGTTAAACCTTGAATTGTTAGAGCCAGAGGTGGGAGTAAGTCCTACATGTGCAAGTCATGAGCAATTCTCAAGTCTTGACCTACAAGTATCAAGCAAGTCCCAAGTCACTGTGGTGAGAGTCAAGCAAGTCAAGTCAAGTCATTGCTCAGGTCAAGCAAGTCAAGTCAAGTCATACGAAATTCTGATGAATAAGCCCAGTTTCCACATTTAAATCAGTTAAAAGATAGTGGTTATAAAAATGGGTTAAACCCATGATCTTCATTACATACACAGTTTATCTTTTGAAATCTAATTTAGACTGATGACAATCATATTAGATTCATATTAACCCTAGAACTGCAGACAATATAGCTAGGACTCAATCAAAAAGTCTGTTCAAAAAGGCAGAATTCCAGGTAAGAGAATCATATATGGCATTTGCCATTACACATATTGAATTTAAATTTCTGTTAACACTAGAACCGCCAACAGCGTCAGCACCTACATAGATATCATTTTCAAATCATTTAATTTGTTCCTCTTCATAATTTCCTTTTAAACAAACTACTAAAAGTAGATTCTCTCTCTCTCTCTCTCTCTCTCTCTCTCTCTCTCTCTCTCTCTCTCTCTCCCTCCCTCCCTCCCTTGGTGGTTCTAGTGTTAATTTACCATTTTGTCTTCTCTTTGCAATGCTTACTCGATTTGAAACCAAGTCTAACGTAGCTTAAACTTAACGTTAGCTTTCTAGCTAACACAACACATGCAGGCACCTTTCTCTGTGGGTTTTTTTTGTAGTGACGAATGAAGTTGGATGTTGTGGTGGTCGTGTCACTGATCTTTATGCTGCAAACCCTGCATACCGCTGTTCTCTTCTTATTACCGTCATCGACAAAATAATCCTTGAATCCAAACTTCACTATTTTTGGAGTAAAGCTATCCGCTGCCATGTTAACTGAGACTCCTGCCTTCTAGTGGGTTGCCAGGTTTGCGCGCATGGCGCTTTATAGCGCCATGCGCGCAAACCTGGCAACCCACTAGAAGGCAGGAGTCTCAGTTAACATGGCAGCGGATAGCTTTACTCCAAAAATAGTGAAGTTTGGATTCANACTGCTATCTGGCGACACCCAGGTCTAATATCAAAAAACACGAACCCAATCCCACCAATACTATCCAAACCTTAAACACTTGGCTGGAAGACTCCGCTCCTGGATGACCACCAACGTACCTCCAGCTCAACAGCAGGAAGACGGGAGGCAATCCTGATAGGCACCACGACCAGCTTGCCAAGGCCGCAACATAAACCCCTCCCTTGATGGTCAGCTCATTTCGCCTCTCCTCTGTTGTCCCAACTTTGGTGTGACGGTTTTGACTTCCATCTGTCTTTCCAAGCCCACATCAAACATTTCACCAAGACCTCTTTCTTTCACACTGAAAAATACTTTCCCCGACTGAAGGCCTCACTCTCAACTAGGGATGTAACGTTATATCGAATATCGCGATACTCCGGTAAATAAATGTCCTCAGATACCGTCGTAGAATGACAAAATCTACCGCGATTTGTTTCAATTTTGAAAAAATAATATATCTTTTTTTAAACCTTTATTCAACCGATGGTCCCATTGAGATCATTGATCTCTTTTTCAAGGGAGACCTGTCAACATGGCAGCAAGTAGGTTACAACATGAACATAAAACAACAGATAACACAAAAGGACATCGTATTTACAGCGGCTAATGTACATACCGACAGTAGAGACATTGACAAGTACCAACAGTATATTTATATTCGCCCTGTCAATAAGCCTCACCTTCTTGCACAAACTGTATGTGTTTTTTAAGTGGTGGAGAGACAATGCACGAGTTTACCCACTGCTGTCACCCATGGCCAAAGCGTTATCTCTCTGTCCCAGCAACATCAGTACTAAGCAGGAGAGTTTTCCACAGCAGGGGATATTGTAAATGCCAAACATCCCAGCTTCTTGACCTGGAAATGCTGGACGCATGCTCATATTCCCTAAAGATAACCCTTGATGATGCTGAGTTGTAGAGTTAGAGTTGAGTTACTTGAAAAACTAAGTGAACTTGATTTATTCTATTGCAGGGTCTGATTAATATATTGTTGCACTTTAAATACTACTATCCAACTAAATGATGTACAAATCAGGATTTCATTATTTAAAAAAGAAAAGAAAATTCAAGTAACAAAAATTAAAATAACCATAAATTGTACCGTGGACTCTTATCCAATATTATCGTACCATAAGTTTTTGTTATCGTTACATCCTAGCTCTCAACTGATGGACACCAAAAAACTGGTTCATGCACTCGTCTTCTCAAGACTGATTATTGCAATGCACTCTCTCCGGTCTCCCAGCAAAAATCCATGAGTTCTCACCGGTTCAAAAAGGTCCGCAACACATAACCCAATACTTGTAACTACACTGGGCTCCCAGTCCACTACAGGATCCAGTTTAAGGCCTCTGCTCCTGACTTACAAAGCCCTGAATGGACAAATACCCATAATACTTCTGCTAATATCATCGGGTACCCAGTATCTACCCGCTCTCTCCGCTCAGGCCATGCTCCTCTTCTTTACATCCACAGGACACGTCTCAGGAACAATGGTGACGAAACAAGCTTCTGCTCATTCGCCCCGCGGCTCTGGAACTCCCTCCCAAGTCAGCCTGAGATCTGCCCCTTCCACGAGGTCTTCAAAACTGGCTTAAGACCCTCTTCTTGCGGCAGGCTTTCCACTAAACTGTTTCCATGGGTACATCGGGAGTACTGGCATTTTTATCGGCTATCTCAGATTTTATTTTATTTATTTATTTATTTTATTTTAAAAAGAAATTATTATTTGTATGTATTATTTATTCTCTTAACTTTTTATTTATTTTTTATCCTCAAATGTTATCAGTGTCCTTTGTTGTGGAAGCGCTTCGGATTTGGTCTTGGCAGATGAGAAGCGGCTATATAAATTAAATGTATTATTATTATTATTATTATTATCATAATGGGGTTGTCAAAATGAGCAAAGCCTTTCAAAATAGTCACACATTGATATTATGCCATTGGCAAATATAAAGAATAAGGAATTTAGCAGCTTATAAATACCTATTGATCATAGGACAGGCTCACCTCTTCCATTTTTTACTTTTCATGAAAGGGCTTCCTCTACTTTCCCTATCAATGGCGTTTGATAATATGCTTTTCAATTAATTTATATTTACATTTGTGCAATGGCATGGCCAAGTATACATTGTATCCCCTTCTGGAGTTCAGTGGTTCTTTGTAGCCACACTTGCTGGCTAAAGCATGCCTTTCTGGCATGCACTGTCAGTCAGTCTGAGGTGATTGCAGATGAACATTTGCAGCCAGTCTGCACAGTCAGTGGAATCCAGCAGGAGTTGCCAGTATCGCGAAACTGGAGAAGAGATTAAGGTTAAATGACACATTATGGCTGTAAAAAGGCGTCAATAATGATCGTCTTTTAAAGAAATGTCCCCGCTCTCTCGCCTCAAGGCAGTGGATCACCTGTATCCCTTCATTGTCTGTTTCACATTGATAAGAAAATCTGCAACTCAACAATACCACTCCGTACTGTACAGTAAATTCAACTATGCATAACCTTGGATTACATTACATTACATTGCATTTAGCTGACGCTTTTATCAAAGCGACTTACAATAAGTGCGTTCGACCAATCAGGTTTTCATAGAGGCTAAAACATTTCAAGTCTACTCAACTGGCTTTAATAAGCCAAGTCCTTTATTAGTATATAAGTGCTTTGTTAATAATTATATCGCTCAAAGTGGAGTCGAAAGAGATGAGTTTTCAGTCTGTGCCGGAAGATGTGTAAGCTTTCTGCTGTCCTGATGTCAATGGGGAGCTCATTCCACCATTTTGGAGCCAGGATAGCAAACCCAGGTGTTTTTGCTGATGGGAACTTGGGTCCCCCTCGCAGTGCGGGTGCAGCGAGCTGTTTGGCTGATGCAGAGCGGAGTGCACATGCTGGGGTGTACAGTATGATTTAACCATGTCCTGGATGTAGGAAGGGCCAGATCCATTCGCAGCATGGTACGCAAGTACCAGTGTCTTGAAGTGGATTCTAGCAGTTACCGGAAGCTAGTGAAGGGAGCAGAGGAGCGGCGGAATGATTAATGTGTGTGCTTGCAAATGTTTCTATCCCGGGCTAAAAGGCATCCAAGCTTAAGTAGAGCATCCATGTGAAGAAACATAGCAGCAAAGGTGCTGGCGGCTTAGAAATGCTTTTTTTTCTGTTTCCCCTAAAGCAACATTTTTATACACAGCAATTTTCCAAACCAACTAAATGGATTTCTCACAGAATTACTTTTGTTTAGTCTACACTGGTCAAAGATTAAGTCCTTTTTTGATGTATTTTTACCCCAATTGTAACTCACACAAACACAACACTTTATCAGTAGCTAGTTTCTCTTCGACAAGCACAACAAGTGCCAGTCTAAGAGGGCTGCTGGCAAACACATGGATTTTGTAGTAATGAAGCTGTCAGAGAGATGTGGAGTGGATAATGTTTGCACCCGCTCCACTTCCAGGCCTGGAAAACAGAATGGACCATTCTCTGAGAGCCAATCTATGCCTGCAGCAAAGACAGGCCAAAATGACATTAAACGGGGTAACCAATCATTACAGCCTGTTCTCTGCTCAGACCACCTCAATGTGCTTCTCATCTTGCCCAAATATACTAGCCTGCCTGTGGGTGCTGTCACTGATGTCTCCCTCTCCAGGTGACTCTTCACATGAGGAGGTGTAAGCACTTTCTGTGGCTATCATCCAATATCTACTGGGCCCAGTTTCATTTTTAGATAATACAGCAGTGATTCATTATGCTTCATTTGGTGTAGGGCCAGTGCAGTGGATTAACTGTGAGGAGGCTCACAATCCTCCCCTTTTCAAATTGTTGACACGATTACCCCAGAACTGCGTGAGGGACCGGTTGTAGGAGTGGTGAATCATTTTTTTTTAAATAAATGAAAGGTAAGGACTTCATTCAAAATATAATACTCCCCTTTTTCTCTGAGTCATAACTATATTACACACATATTTTTTAGAATTAACGCCACTTATCAAATTCAGTTACATCAATGTGTACTGACGTTAAACAATAACTCAATATATGATTAAATTATAACAGTGACTGGAGTGCAAACAAGAAATGCCAGAAGGCAGAGGCGTAAAGACATATAGACTTAAACCAATTACTGATTCAAAGGAAACAATATTTTCTGTTGGCATTTATTTAAGCATTTAAATAAACTTTAATCTCTTTTGACTATTTCAATTTTGTAGCAGTAGTAAGACATAAAATTACCTTATATTTTCACATCAATGAAAGACTGACTATTCTTTTTCTTCTCTGGACATACAGATCTTTCTTGCTCAAAGATCACTTTCTTAGTTTATTTTGACATATATTTTAGTATTCTTCTGACTTCAAACAAAGGAAGTAATAATGGCTATTTTTCCGCGGACTGTGTGTGACTAACAACACCGTTTCTTCTGACCTTTGAGTTCATGTCATTTAAGTTTTTTTATATACATGCCCACGCTTTAATGGCATTGGCAAGATAAGAGCATATACTGTATGCCAGTATCTTTATTAGAGTGAATACATGATGAATAACCCATATGAATCAATCATACATCAATGGCAGCCTTTACCCACAATCCATGATGATCAAGACAGAAAAACTGAAATGCATAGAAAAAACATTTTAGAGACCACCAAACCTTTTGTTGTCATGTTTCTCTTTCTGGCTCTCCTGTAGTTCACACTCTACTGTACATAATACATACAACAACAAAGAACCAAGCAAACACTCCCTACAGCACAGCTCAAACACTTGGTTTGGGAACTTCAAGTGCCAAGAAATATGAAGCAGTTTCTATGTATTTCTTTGCATGACAGATTTTACCACAAATCCTCTAAAGTACTAAAGGAGTACAACTAAAAATTATGCCTCCTAAATTGTTGTTAACACCTGTGCTAAAATCTGCCTCAAAGCTAAACAACACGAAAACACATGGGGCATGTAATGTTGCAGCTACCCTCATTTATTTTCTCTCCAGCCATGTGTAGATAAGATAAAGCTTTATACACTCTGTTAAGCAAAAATGCTTAGCTGCACTACTGGCAGTCCGCACGGTACAAAACCCCAAAGTAGGACATTCCAAATTCCTGCTCCTCTGAGGCCTGAAGAGTGCATCTGGACACCCCCACACACTCATGCTCTGCGGATGCCTGCATTATTTTTACAATACTTAAATGATGCATTTTACATGCTTTTCCATGTGAAAATTGCCCATGTCTGTGACATGTGGAGGCGGGAACAAAGCTAGATTTAAGCCTTTCTGCATAACCTCAAGGGTAGACTTGACTCCCAACCCTTTCCGTGTAGTGAGCTGAAGCAGCACTGAGAGCTACTTGGTTTGCTGCCAACTATGCAATGCAGTTGTGAGAAATGAGCCATTTTTGCCCCCTAATCCAGTGGCGCTTTGCCACCACACGACAATGAATCCTTTGTAGTGCCGTTTAAGCATACCTAACTCTATTTCGACTTTCTTTAAATGCAACTAAGAAGAAAAAGCATTGCCATTTAAGCAACTACGTTGATTGGTAGTGGTAGGAATGGTGCCCATATATTCAGTCAGTGGTGTAAGAAGCATCCATGCTTTACTAATGGGACACTTTGCCCGTTTTACAGGTCATATACTATTTAATCGTGATTAGGAGTCCTACACAGCCTGTGAAGAACTGTTGAACAATGTTTCCTGTGTTTTTTGTCAGAGCTTTGTCCAGTCTGAGCATTGTTTTCAGGGAAATTGCTTAGGTTTTTCATCCTTGGTATATCAAACAGAAATTGTGCAATAGAAACTGTCAAGTTCCCCACTGCAAATTTGATAGAAGTGCAATACAAAAGTTCTTAAATACTGTATATTCATATACAGTAGTACTTAAGTAAATATACTTCTTCAAGTTATTCAGCACCACTGAGCACAGCAACAACAGTTTGTAAATGTTGAGAATTACACAGTCCCGACTGATATCCTGCTGAGGGAAGATTTGAGCAGCTGGGTGGTCAGTATACTTCACTCAGGGGTCGATGGTAATTTAATGTCAGTGGTTGCAAGGGAGAACTCTTCACTTCCACTTTCGCTTCAATCGTTCACCAGTCGAGCAGGGATTCGATCCGACAGCCCTCTGATTGCAAGTTCATTGTCTCACTGTCAGGATATCGCCCGCCCTCTGCCTTTCTCTCAGACAAGAAGACTCCCATGTGCACATACGTAGACCCTATTTTTCCAAAACGCACGCTGTTGCCTGGCTCTGCTTCTTTTTCTGTCGGCCGACCTCCGGTTCTCTCAGTTATTCATGAGCCATCTGTTTGGGCAAGTGCTGTGTCAGATGTGTGTCAAACAGGACCTCATCTGTCCCCCCTGTCCGTCTTCTAATGGTGTCCTCGTATGCATACTGAAGCCACAAGCCCCTGCAACACTCCATGGATAGCCAAGGGACTCCAGTTCTACTCTCCAGCATGTCCTAAATAACCTGTTTGATCTGATGGGTGCATCTTGATCATAGCTATGGTTCATCACTGCTGTAATGGCAAACACAAATCTATATGTGTGTGTGTGTGTGTGTGTGTGTGTGTGTGTGTGTGTGTGTGTGTGTGTGTGTGTGTGTGTGTGTGTGTGTGTGTGTGTGTGTGTGTGCGTGCTTGCGTGCATATTAGTCATGGTTCCACTGGGATACAGAAGTATAGCCAACTTTTTCAATAATAAACCCATTATGCCAAGTCAAAAGTAAAATGGCTGTGCACTCTTCATTCCAAACATATTCAAGCAGTAGCGAGGACACTATCGGAGAGTGAAATTAGACGGCATCAAGGTTTAAATTGACTGGAATGTACAAGTGAATACAAATATAACTTGACCATGAAGTAAGAATAATTTTGTAGAAAATCCAGTAAAAGTCGTTCTTTTGAACACTGTGATGGGCTAAATGTGGTATCCATAAAAAGGTCAATGTAGCCTTGTGATCACAACCTTTTCCATATAAACAGGCCCTGCAAACCAATCCCTCTGCAATTCACTTGAATGTGAAGAGCATTTATTCTCTTTAATGGAACTTTTCCCCCTGGCTAAGGAGAAATGACAGTTTCAATGAAAACCTAAATTCTCCTGGTTTGCCGCTTACCTGTAGGCTAGTCTGTAATGTTGCCCTTTCAAAAGTAGTACTTTTTCAAACAAACTTTACTTGAGTGAAAGTAGAGCACCGATGTAGGGATGTATTCCAAAGGAAAGGATTTACAGTTGGTGGAATACAAATACATGCAAATTATCATTAGCTGCTTTTGAAAACATGCATATATTTCCAGTTTCCACATTGTTCACAATTTATCTGTCAGTTTTAATTGGATTTAGTCTGAGGAGAAAATATCTGACTTATCACAATTATCTAAGAAAAATCCTCTTATATTCGTATATGACATAAACCAATCATAGTAATAATGGCTCGGTTATAATTTTGATAACATTGCGGAGGTTTTGGGTTAGTATGATTAGTGAACATTTCATTATTAACTAGTTGCGTTATGCACAATTTAAATGTGTTGAGCAATGCAAGATTGAACACATTTCACATTTGTTTTTTAATGAAAAATGACAATAAGTACCAGAAGGGAGAGCAGAAGGAAGCAGAACAGTCAGACCTTGATGACAGGCTTGAGAGAGAAAACAAAAATCAACAAATCCAAAACAGACAAACACAGTATGATAATAATTTGTAAATAAACAATAGAGTCACAGTCACCGATCTGTCTAACTATAAGCTATTAATGCCACACTTGGGAAAAAGTGGATCTCTGATGCAGAAAAAACAAAAACAAAACAACAGACAAGGTTTTTGATATATTTGGTATTTCTATAAAAAGAGGAAAAGGTAGTAAGAATTTGTGTTTACTTCTCATAAAAAGTGTGTATGAGGTTTCCAACCTGTGCTGCACTAGTGTATTGCCCTATATTACTCTCAGTTCAAAAAGGCATGTGTAGCTGCAATGCTAGTGCAAACATCGGAATTCATACAACTGTCATACCCTTTACAGTTTGTTTAAGTTATTCCTTTCAACATGAAAAAACACAATTTATTTATGCATGGATGGATTTGCATTAGACACATGACCTTAGCGAGAGGATCATGACTGTAATCAGGCCCGTCTCAACAACACAATAATGTATGATTTGGGAAAGAGGCCACGAGGTCCCTGTGGAGAGCTGCTGTGATTCATCTCTGACAGAGACATCACTTCCACTCTGGGCCAAGGGGATAAGACTGTCATGTTAGCCATCCCTCCCCAATCCACAGCCCTTCAAAGTAAAGCCACCGTGCTGAATCGGAGGCCCTCTTCAATGTGCCGTTCCAGCATGCCCTTTGTGTTCATTATGGGTTTCGGAGCATGAGGAACGGTTCAAATGTGTGGTGTATTTTCACAATAAGACAAAAAAAAGGGCTAAAAGTTTCTGGCTCCAAACATGTCAGGGACACTTGCAAATGAGCCCACAGTTTGGCTAAGTGATATGCTCATGAAATAAGTAAACAAAGCTGTCTGCGCCGACTCATTCCACTCCTGTGGGCATCTTTCTGTTTTGCTACTCAATGCAGCGTTGTCTAGCTGCTTCTCTAGAACTGATAGCAGTATTTATTATTTATCAACACTTATTTACTTTTGTGCTCAAATGTTGCTCTCTCAGTATTTATTCTTCCTTTTTTGCAATGGGACAGAACTGTCCTTAATCCATAGTAATGCAATTATTTGTGTTGAGGAAAGACGAAGCAGGTTTCATCGCAGGTCTTTCTGATTGTCATGCCTTGAGCTGGGTGAATATATCTTCACATTTCTAACCAAGCATTGGGGACACTCAGATGCCAATATCCAATTTATTTTGGGTGGAGGACCAATATTAGCCAGATGTAATGTCCTAACCAGGTTGTCCTCAGCAGCCTCACATTCATTTGGAGTATTACATTTGACAGACAATTAAATTAGTTAAGCAGGGAAGCTGTACTGCCTGCAATTTTTAAACCTGCCATATATTGTCAGGCTCCTATTGTAAAAGAGTGCTTGTCTTGGAGGAGACTTAGAGGGTGATGTACAGAAAGCTGAAGGGCCTACAGTGTCAGTCTGCAGGAAACAAAGAGTCTTGTATGCTTTCTAACAGAGTGATGATTGCTATTGTACAATAATATAGCCCTCAGAAAAGAGAGGCCCCCTGGCACGGTCAGATAGGGGAAGATTAAGCGTTGAAACCAAAGCTGGCAGAAGACGATAAGAGAATGTATTTTTTTTCACCCACTACCTTGTTGCTGTATTTTGAGATGTTTAAGTTTTTGTCAACAACAACAGCTGTGAGGACAAACAGCTAAACATAACTTCCTATTTGTGCAATCTTTGCAATGGTTTCTTTTCCACGCAAAGACAACAAGGTAGTGATGGAAAAACAAAAGGGGTTAACCAACATTGTTTTTCCATCAATGTTGTGAACAGCGATCTTACATTAGCTGAACATAGATAGAAGATCTCTTGAGCTTAAGGTGAGAGATGTAACTGTGAAGTCATGCAGAGGTATTCAGACTTGTGACGTGAACGTGTTGTTAAATGTGACAAAGATGTCAGGAAGCGGGAACTCCCAGATATTACACCTGGTAATGCAATCAGCGTTATGCAGATGGGAAGATGTTGTTAATGAGCAACAAATAATTGGGATGAAGTTGATGACATTGAGGCGCTTACGCTGTCATTCAACAGATGCTAACAAAGACGAGACATATTATGCCGAAGGCTGAGGAAACCGAGCTTTGACATGCAACGCGTGGGTGGAAATAGCCTGCTAATGAATAGACAGCAGAAGGGGGGGAAATGAAGACGGCAGAGGAGATACACGAAGTTTGCTTTCGATAAAATATGGCTATTGTTAGGCAGTGCTGAGAGAAAAGTGCTGCGATGCAGAAACAGTGGAAAGTCTTGACAGCTTTCCGGTGGCAGTCTGACGGCTGAGCATGGAGATTGGAAAGAAAGTGCAGCAGAGGGCTGCTGTCAGGCCACACCAGAGCTCCGTTTAACAAGGTCCAGAGATGAGCTGCACCACAACACATTGCAGGGGAATGAGAAGAGGAAGAGTTGGGGTGGAGGGAAGGCTGAGTAAGGCCCATGCATTTTCCAGAGCCTGGCTACCTGTCAAGCCTGAAGGCAAGGGATTCCTCATATATGCATGGGAGCAAAGATTGGAAATTCTCAAGAAGGACAGGAGCTGAAAAGGGTTCAGAGATACCTGCCATTATATGCTGCTACTAGACAGGCCTGTGACACTTTGACACAATCATTTTTTACATGAAGGAATGTGAAGCCCAAATAGATGCACTTCATTTTACCACAGCTGTACAGTGTTATGTCGGTAGTGATCATTCATATGCCGTAATCCAGTCCATTTCACTTATCATGACACTGAGTAGCATGCTGATCCAAATCAAAGAAATAATTAATGCGCGCAAATGTGGCATAGGCCCTATTTTAAACATGGATGCCTTCAGGGCAACACATACAATAATCTTTACAAGCCTCGCTCTGAGTGCTACCACACCTCCTGTATATCTCATCTTCATGCTGCACTTAGAAAAAATGCTTTAATCATGGCTGTGCAATGGAAACTCTTGCGGGGCATATGGACCCCTCTTTACATTTTGATTACAGGCATCAATCTCTTAGTGCGGCATGAAAGCTTATCTCCTAGCGTCAGGCAGAATGTCATCCTCACGAACGCTGAAAACACCATTAGTTATGTCTGCACTATTGGAGCAAGCTAATTCCACATACAAGCCACCCACCTCATTTTAAATGAGTCTGCCTGCATAGGGCTCCTCTCAGCTGTTCAGGTCCTAACGTCAGCAGAGGCAGCAGGGAAGAGATGTGTCCCCAGATCCAAATAACGTCACTGTTAAAATACATGCTGAATCACTATAATGTAGAGGATTCCCTATTCTGTTGTAATGAGTTGTACACTACACAATGTGATTATGTGATTTGATGATGTGTTCATTGTCATTTGCTTAAATGGCGCATATTGAATTTTGCTCATAAAGACATAATGTTCCCAGTCAAATGAATAAAAGGAACAAAAACTACACATTTGTTCTATCTACACTTTATGCGAGATACCCTCACGCTATAAATAAGACTGTATCTTCAATTCATTGTATGATTTAAATGTACTGAGTTCTTTCAAGGGTGTATGCACATTACATCCTGATCTAAATGTATCTATTTCTAAAGACTCCTTCTATACTAGAAGTGTGACTTTTAATATTAATATCCATGATTTACTAACCCGCTGATGTCTTTTCTCTGTCTTTGTAGGGGGGCGGCTCCTGTTTCTGGTGATGTGGCTGAACCTTGTGCCTCAAACTGTCAGCTGCCCTGCCAAGTGTGTCTGCTACAGTGAGCCCAAGCCCACCACGGCCTGCCAACAACAAGGACTGTTTGCCATCCCGACTGAGATCCCAGTGCGGAGCCAGCGGATATTCCTTCAGAGCAACAAGCTAACGGTGGTGAGGTCCACCAGCTTCAGTTCCTGCCACAATCTCACTGTTCTCTGGCTGTACTCCAACAACATCAGCTATATTGAGGCTGGAGCCTTTTATGGTTTGGAAAGGCTGGAGGAGCTGGACATTGGCGACAACAGTAACCTCCGTACCATCAGCCCTACAGCCTTCCGGGGCCTAACTAAGCTGCACACCCTTCACCTGCACAGGTGTGGCCTGTCAGAGCTCCCTGTTGGGGTTTTCCGAGGAATGTTTTCCCTACAGTACCTTTACCTGCAGGACAATTTCATTCTATCCCTGCATGACGACACCTTTTTGGACCTTGCCAACCTCACTTATCTCTATCTGCACAATAACAAGATCAAGATAGTAACAGACAACATGTTTCGAGGCTTAATCAATCTGGATCGGCTGCTGCTACACCAGAACAGGGTTATCTATGTCCAACCAAGGGTTTTTACTGATCTTGGTAAACTGAAATCCCTGTTCTTGTTCTTCAACAATCTCACCGTCTTGACGGGAGAGACCATGGATCCGCTGGTGTCTCTCCAATATTTGCGTTTAAATGGAAACCAGTGGATCTGTGACTGCCGAGCAAGGACGCTTTGGGACTGGTTCAAACGTTTCAAAGGATCCAGCTCCGAGTTGGAGTGCAATGTTCCTGAGTTGCTTGCAGGAAAGGATCTGAAACGACTGAAAAGTGAAGACCTGGAGGGGTGTGTGGAAACACCTCAAATCCAGACCAATCTTTTCAGCTCCAAGGGACAGTCAGGGAAATTCTCTTCCACCGAAAATCCTCTCGGGGAGACCATTCCCAGGTGTTGCCTTGGAGATAATGACAAGTCCTCTATCCTGTCTGGCAAGAGCCGCCAAATTACCAACAACCCCCTGAAGGAAAAGGAAAACATTTCAAAGACTAAATATAAGGAGCAAGAGAGAACGAAAAACGAGACCCAGAACAAGCAAAATGATGGACCACTGGGAACCTTGTCCAACACCCTGGACAAGTCTTTGGAAACTCTAAACCCTGATCTTATAGACACTCTGGAATCATCTACAGCATCAAACAAAAAGAAAAAGAAGTGTTCCAAAAAGCCCAAATCAGATGCCCACTGCATTAAAGGCCGGGCTTCTACTGTGCAAGTGCTGCGCTTTCTCTTCATTCCTACGATCTGGATATCTCTAGCCATGTCTTAGGACTCCTGATCTCACTCCGAAACACAGGACTAAAGATTGTTGATGCTCATGACAATGATAACAGAAGATGCAGTGACATCTTCATCAGACAGTGACTGAAAAGCGAGTTTTCACGTTGACCAAACGTGTGCGAGGACAAACAATGATGATGAAGACATTAGAGTACATTTAACAAAATGGATGCCTTTACAGAACTCTACAGATCTAATGTATATATTGAATCGGTGCCCAAAATTGTTCGTTCTCTATGTACTTAAATGTACTGTGTCCAAGCTACACTTCTGAGACTTCTCCCTTTTTCCCTCTCAAAAGCTTTTACTGCTTAGACTAACCACCAGAAGACGGGAAAAAAATGAAGACAAAAACGAAAAAATAAATACTGGAAATAAGAGACGGAGTGCACACAAAGAATGTTGGGTCGGTTTAATGAAAATAAACAATCTCCCCCCATTATTTATTCAAAGTGATGCATTTGTTGGGTAATGTTATGTTTTTTTTATGTTTATAAAAACAAATGTTTTACCTCCCCTGATTTTAGTTCTATTTTCATTAAAGAAAGGGTTTATGGGTATCATTTACCAAAAGAATGCTGTCAGTTTGTATGGAGATTGCAATGGAACCATAGATATGCATTTTATTTTACTTGTGTACAAGTATGAATATATTATGAATAAAAGTTCTTATTTCGTAGATGTTTTGATGTTGTGTGGTATTTTCCAGTATGGAAGAGGATGGACGGACTCAAAGCTTTTATTTTATAGCTCTGACCAGAGGTGGGGACTCGAGTCACATATTCTTTGACTTGAGATTTACTTGACTAACATTGATAAAAGACTTGACTTGACTTTGACTTGGTATTCATGACTTGAGACTTGACTTAAGCTTGAGAGAGATGACTTGAAAGGACTTGACTGTTTAAAATTAAATATTTGCGTTTGTTTTTGTAGTGAGATATTACGTTTAATTTTTTCGAAAAACGTGATTATAGCGTCATGCGCGCAAACCTGACAACCCACTAGAAGACACACTTTCAGGTGCCGACGCTGTTGGCGGTTTTCGTGTTAACAGAAATTTAAATTAAATATGTTTAATGGCAAATGCCATATATGATTTTCTTACCTGGAATTCGGCCTTTTTGAACAGACTTTTTGATTGAGTCCTAGCTATATTGTCTGCAGTTCTAGGGTTAATATGAATCTAATATGATTGTCATCGGTCTAAATTAGATTTCAAATGATTAACTGTGTATGTAATGAAGATCATAGTGTGGGTTGAATCCATTTTCATAACGACTGTCTTTTAACTGATTTAAATGCGGAAACTGGGCTTATTCATCAGGATTTCGTATGACTTGACTTGACTTGCTTGACTCTCACCACAGTGACTTGGGACTTGCTTGATACTTGTAGGTCAAGACTTGAGACTTGCTCATTAGCACATGTAGGACTTACTCCCACCTCTGTTGTCTACTCTTCACTTACTTGTCAGCATAGGTCGGCATTGATGTACAGAGCCGACAGAAGACCTTGTTTATATTGGCATCATATTGAGAGGTGCAGTGACGCATCCTAAAACCAGGAAGTAAGCTGCTGGTTCCCTCAACAAAAAGCAATGGGATTTCTCCATAGGGTTTTGGAAAATAGCTGGAAATAAGGTCTGTGGAAAACAAACCTGTTAAATATAAATGCACGTTTTGTTCAGCCGGATAATATCCAGATGTCTACCCTACTTTTATAATTTTCGAATCATAAAT